>NW_020174950.1:435804-562439 GCF_003031525.2 Neophocaena asiaeorientalis asiaeorientalis
CCCACATGCCGCGGAGCAACTAGTCCCGTGAGCCACAACTACTGAGCCTGCGCGTCTGGAGCCTGTGCTCTGCAACAAGAGAAGCCGCAACAGTGAGAGGCCCGCGCATCGCGATGAAGAGCGGCCCCCGCTTGGTGCAACTAGAGAAAGCCCTCGCACAGAAACGAAGACCCAACACAGCCAAAAGAAAAAAAATAAATAAAGAAAGCCCACACACAGAAGCGAAGACCCTATGCAGCCAAAAATAAATATTTAAAAAAAAAAAAAGGGAGAAAAGAAAGAAGGAAGAAAGAAGATAAAATAAAATAAAATAAAAAGTTATTAAAATGAAAAATTATTAAGAAAAAACAATTTTAAAGTACTAATAATAATTAAAAAAAAACGGAAAAACAGAACCCTAGGACAAATGGTAAAAGCAAAGCTATACAGACAAAATCACACACAGAAGCATACACATACGCATTCACAAAAAGAGAAAAAGGGAAAAATACATATATCGTTGCTCCCAAAGTCCACCTCCTCAATTTGGGATGATTCGTTGTCTATTCAGGTTTTCCACAGATGCAGGGTACATCAAGTTGATTGTGGAGATTTAATCCGCTACTCCTGAGGCTGCTGGTTGAGATTTCCCTTTCTCTTCTTTGTTCGCACAGCTCCCAGGGTTCAGCTTTGGATTTGAACCCGCCTCTGCGTGTAGGTCGCCTGAGGGCGTCTGTTCTTCACTCAGACAGGACGGGGTTAAAGGAGGGGCTGATTCGGGGGCTCTGGCTCACTCAGGCCGGGAGGAGGGAGGGGTACGGATGCGGGGCGAGCCTGCGGCGGCAGAGGCCGGCACAATGTTGAAGAAGCCTGAGGTGCGCCGTGCATTCTCCCGGGGGAGTTGTCCCTGGATCCCGGGACCCTGGCATTGGCGGGCTGCACTGGCTCCCGGGAGGGGAGGTGTGGAGAGTGACCTGTGCTTGCACACAGGCTTCTTGGTGGCGGCAGCAGCAGCCTTAGCGTCCCATGCCCGTCTCTGGGGTCCTTGCTGATAGCCGCAGCTCAGGCCCGTCTCTGGAGCTCCTTTAAGCGGCTCTCTTAATCCCCTCTCCTCGCGCACCAGGAAACAAAGAGGCAAGAAAAAGTCTCTTGTCTCTTCGGCAGCTGCAGACTTTTCCCGGACTCCCTCCCGGCTAGCCATGGCGCGCTAGCCCCCTGCGCTCTGACCGAAGCCCGAGCCTCAGCTCCTAGCCCCGCACGCCCCGGCAGGTGAGCAGACAAGCCTCTCAGGCTGGTGAGTGCCGGTCGGCACCGACCCTCTGTGCGGGAATCTCTCCGCTTTGCCCTCCGCACCCCTGTGGATGCGCTCTCCGCCGTGGCGCCAAAGTTCCCCCGCTCTGCCACCCGCAGTCTCCGCCCGCGAAGGGGCTTCTAGTGTGTAGAAACCTTTCCTCCTTCACAGCTCCCTCTCACTGGTGCAGGTCCCGTCCCTATCCTTTTGTCTCTGTTTATTCTTTTTTCTTTTGCCCTACCCAGGTACATGGGGAGTTTCTTGCCTTTTGGGAGGTCTGAGGTCTTCTGCCAGCATTCAGTAGGTGTTCTGTAGGAGTTGTTCCACATATAGATGTATTTCTGATGTATTTGTGGGGAGGAAGTTGATCTCCCCGTCTTACTCTTCCGCCATCTTGAAGCTCCTCCTCTGCACTGGGTCTTTGTTGCTGCACATGGGCTCTCTCTAGTTGCGGTGAGCGGGGGCTACTCTTCTTTGTGGTGCATGGGCTTCTCATTGCGGTGCTTTCTCTTGTTGTGGAGCACGGGGCTCTAGGCGCGCAGGCTCAGTAGTTATGGCTCCTAGGTTTAGGTGCTCTGTGGTATGTGGGATCTTCCCGGACCAGGGATTGAACCCATGTCCCCTGCTTTGTAGGCAGATTCTTAACCACTGTGCCGCCAGGGCAGTCCCTATTTATTTATTTTCAATTGATGTATAGTTGATGTACAGTAAAGCCTGTGCTCTTACCTCCACATTATATCAATCAAACAAGTCCTGCCCTATTTTTAAGATCATTGGTTCTTCAATGAGTACATCTTAAGTCACAGAAAAGTGGAGCTGAGTGACATTTCCATTTCTGGTATCAATATTTATTACAAATTTGCAGTGTGAAGCATAAAATTATATTCCGTTAGTCATTTGTTTAAAGTGGTAACTCATCTTTAAGTTTGTTAAGCCCTTTTCACTAGTATCTGGATGTTAGCCTGAGCCAGGGGTGACTCAAGAACCAGAAGGAAATTCTCCATTTGCAAATCTTTTTTTTGTGTGTGTGTTTTGTTTTTGAAATTTATTTATTTATTTATTTATTTATTTTTAAACATCTTTATTGGGGTTTAATTGCTTTACAATGGTGTGTTAGTTTCTGCTTTATAACAAAGTGAATCATATACATATACATATGTTCCCATATGTCTTCCCTCTTGCGTCTCCCTCATTTGCAAATCTTGAGAGAGAAAAAACAAGGAAGTTTCAGTGCTTCAGCCAAAAATGTTTATTAAGAGCTTATTTTAGTGTCAGGCATAGACATAATAATATAGTTTATGGTGTCCCTAGGCTCCAAGCCCAGCAAGGGCAGAGACTGTGCATAACCCAGCTGCTAACAGAGGTCCTGGGCCAAGCAAGGAGCTCAAATAAGGTCTGTGGAATGAATGGGTGAATAAATAAAAGACACGTAAAATCACAACAGACAAAGACAAATTGACTGGAGGCTTATTTACCCAAACATGGCAATTAGAATCAAGGGATACCTCTGGATGTTTATGAGGTACATTTAGAAGAAATAAAGGAAACACCACAAGATAAAATGAAAATAAAACAACATAGAATTAAACAAAAACAAAACAATCCCAACCCAAAGCCAAAGACAGTCCCTGCTCTCCAGCAGCACTGAATCCAGTAGGGGGAGTGAATGTATTTAAGAAAAGTGAAGTTATGCATTCCTATCACATGCTTTATTAAGTGAAGTTTTATCATTGTAAAAGATACGTAGTGTTTGCCTGAGAGGACTCAGTAATAGAGACAACTTTTCTGATGATTTAGTTAGGAAACAGGAACCAGATAATAGCTTTATTATAAATTTCTATTGAATTCTCCAAATATACAAGGCAAAAGAGAGATACCATTTTTTGAGCTCTTGGTTTGTAGTAAATGTTCAATAAGTAGTCTTTTGATTACTTTCACCAGTACTGTCCCTAGGCTTTACAGTGATACATCAGTGATACAGATGTATTTGCTAGGTGAAATTTAATAATTTTTTTTGTTATTATTATTAAATTTGACCTGAAACACATCGCACTTATTCTGTGCTAGGCGGTATCTGAGGTGTTTCATATTTAAATACATATATGTATTTTTAAAAAAATTTAATTCCTAGGTGTTAATTAATTCTTGCAACAACCCATGAAACAGGCACTACTATCACCCCCTTTTTACAGATTAGAAAAACTAGGGTGTGGCATGGTTAACGTGCTCAAGGTCACATAATTAGCAAGTGGTAGATCTGGGATATGAACCTAGCATATTTCACTATTCTTCATGCTACATTGCCTCCCCCTTGGAATTTGGTTCATTAGAAACACCAGGGGAGAAGTACAACCACTACTCAATCAGAATTTCTAGGAGTAGGACGCATGATCTTGGAGCTTAACAGGCTTTCCAGGTGGTGCTTCTGCAATTAGCCCAGCATCAGTCAATGGTTTAATTGACAGTTTTTGCTCTTTCCTTTGGTCTATGAAATAACGGTAGTCTTAGAGTTGGTGGTGTTTTAGAGTAGATGAAATACAAGCGATGTTTCTTTAATCTTTCAGAATTATCCTTTTTTTTTTTTGTTCCGGTACGCGGGCCTCTCACTGTTGTGGCCTCTCCCGCTGCGGAGCACAGGCTCCAGACGCGCAGGCTCAGCGGCCATGGCTCACGGGCCCAGCCGCTCCGCGGCATGCGGGATCCTCCCGGACCGGGGCCCAAACCCGTGGCCCCTGCATCGGCAAGCGGACTCTCAACAACAGCGCCACCAGGGAAGCCCCAGAATTATCCTTTTGTTCCTGATAAGTGAATGAGATGTGTAAATACCTTCTTAGCAGACTCGGATTCTCATATGGAAAGAAACCAGAACTTAAATTACAAAGTGAAAAGAATGTTGTGAACCCAGAGGAATAGATGGTAGAGTCCAGAATAATCCTCATCTTCACCCCTTTCTTTCACATAATTTCAATTTGGTTGAGATGTTGGAGATTCGGGTGGGTGATGGAGGATGATGAAGGCAGGAATAATAATAACTGAGCTGAAAGTTTATGTACCACAGGTGTAGATAATTTATTGTAAGGCCTGTGTGATTGTCCCACGGTGTTCAGTTCACCAGGCTGACTCCTCTTAGGGTTCAGGCAAGATCCCATCACATTAATATCGTCAAGTTCTATGTAGTGAGATAATCTCAAACTAACATTACTTTGCTCTTTTATGCACAATTAATTCATGAACCCCTGCCGACATATTGACCAGACTCTAAGTGAAAACTATTGAAAAACAAAACAAAACAAAAGCAAGAAAAGGGTTACAAAGCTAGCCAGTCAGTTACCACACAAACTCACTCAAAAATTAAAATGACGACAAAATGTAAAAAATCTATTAGAGGCTGATAATGCAGAGGAAACATCTTATTAGAAGTTAAAGTGTGGAGAATCTGAAGCCAAGTTTGATTTTGTAGCTTGAAAATGGGCAGAAAGTGTCCCATAGGAATGACTGGCAACAGGCCAATGGCTAAAGAATAATTCTGTTTCAGTTACATAAAGGTAATGTGATTTTATTCTTTAGCTGAAAGAGTTTTAGGGAATTATGGCTTTCTTAATTTAGCGTTCTCCCTGCAAGTAGCCAGCTATTTAAAATTAAAAACTATGAAATTTTTATTATAAAAAAATGTTTAGTAAAATTACAGTTCATATGTCTGTCTAAAATAAAATTGTGTGGCCTGCTAGCTTTGGACTTGGTACTCCTCACACCTTCAACTCAAATCAGTGAGAAAGTCATTCAGCCAGCTGGAAATAAAGGAGTATAGGAGTGCCAAAACACGCTCACACGGTAGTGGGTAGAGAGATGGGAAGAAACCTCTAGGTAAGGGATAGTACAGTGGGAAAAGGAGCCAACTCAAGTAAACAAAGGCTAACTGAGCAGAACCTTAGTCTAGAAGCCTGCAGAGATAATGATGGAGCCCGCTCTTCAGTCTCTGTGAGGTGATTGGCCTTCTTTGAGCATCCCATGGACCTGCTGCCTCTCTTTTTGCACATGCTCTTCACCCTTCTTTGTCTGGTGAATATTTCATGAGCCTGACAAGTTAGGACTGTTCACCTAAAACAGAAGGGCAAGGAGAGGGTTTATAAAAAGGATGCAGCAGGCATCTCATGGACATCCAGAAAAGAAAAGGCAACTGGGCCACGCAGGATCTGAACCTGGAAATGCAAGGCCAGAGTCTCTGCATTCCATTGCTAATGGCTCTGATCTCTGCTTCCTATTGTGCTGTACTTTGTTTCCTGCTTCTTTCTGTGGCCCAGAGTTTTCTGCTCATTTAGTGTTCTTCTTCTCCATAGTTTGGCCTGTTCTTTTGCTCACTTCAGCCCGATCTTTACAAAACTTTTCAAGTCCTATACCCATCACGATTCAACTCAGGATCACCTTGTCTCAATTTCACATTCCCAGCTCAGAGACTCTGATTGTTCCAGCCGGCCTATATGCTGCTTCTCACTTGAATAGGTGTGGAGCCCCAATCCAACTAGCTGATGGAAGCCTTTGTGGCAGTCAGATGGGACAAGCATGGTCAGTTAGCTTTCCCTTTTAGCAGAGAAGGTAGATGGAGGCAATTTCAAAGAAGGAGCATGGTTTAGATTGATATCCCAAAATACGTCTGTTATATTTAGCACAATTAATTATTACTATGTAGTTCCTAATACCATTGTCGTTTTTGTGTGACTCTGTGGTTTTTCTATTTTTCTTACTTCATTAGACTCTCAGCTCCTAGAAGGCAAGGTTTGGCATTGTATGACCTCAGTGTTCTTCTGTTTCCTCATCTATGAAAAGGGATTTGTTGGCAGACAGGCTGCGCCCAAATATGCCTCTACGGCAAGTTGATTGTTTTTGAATTAAAATTACTTAAGAAGTGGTCAGTGCAAGAGGGACTTTGATCTTCCTTTCTGTCTGCTGAAAGCAGGAAATAAATCTCTTACATGGAAGGTGCACTTCCCACATCTGGAGTGTTGACTGAAAAAGATGTACAACCTAAAGGTTGGGAATTATATTTTATTCCGCGGCCTTACTGAGAACTATAGCCCAGGATGGCAGCCTCTTGGGTAGCTCTGAGGGACTGTTGTAAAGAGGCAAGGAAGGAGCCAAAATATATAGGAGTTTTTGCTTCAAAACAACAACAAACCAAAAAAAACCCCATGTAGTCAAACATCAAAAGATTACTGCTAATTACCAAAAACAGACATCTCAAGTTAAAGATTTTAGTGCTTTTGTATGTACAGGAAGATGCAAGAGTCTGGACTTAATTGAAATCATTCCTTTGATATGCATCTTAACTGTCTAGGGCCAGTATCCTATTTTTCTCCATCCTGAATTCCCCTCAGGGCGCACTTGGCTGCAGTGGCTGATGGCTTTAGGACCCACAACATCCTTTGTTTACTGAAATGGCAGGCAAGCCTGGATATAAAGAAACCTTGTTATTTCTTTAATTTACTACCTGGAGCCCAAACTCTGTTTAGATTCTTCGCTAATTAAGCACCCAAAGCTAGTTTATCTATCCTGTCAATTCCTCACAGACTTATTGTTTCTTTGTCTAAAAAGTATAAAAGCTGCCTGCTTTGAACAGTTCTTAGGTCCTATTTCTATGAGACCTCTGTACACACAAATTAAATTTGTTTCTTTTTCTCCTGTTAATCTGTCTTGAGTCAATTTTATTCTTAGTCTAGCCACAGGAACTCAAGAGAGGCAGGGTGGAAAATTTACCCTCACTTACAGATTCATGAAAGTACCTAGGTCATGAGGTGCTTGCAAGCTTTAAAGATAATGTGCTCAGTAAATATTACCTATCAATATTATCTCCTCTTCTTTGTAGCTTCTTCAGTTTCCCTGTTCCCAACATACCAATAGCGAGTGGCGTTCAAAAATTCGTGTATGTGAGGTTGAACTGAATTCTCAGTTGGTAAATCATGAGTGGGTTTTGCCTTAGGGTTCCATGGGATCACTTCTTTCTTAAAAATAACCCTGTGTCCTTTGTTTCCCAGTTCTCTCACGGCTCCATTTTGTTGATGTCACAGATCAATCTTCCTCAGCCATATAGCTCTTATATATTGTCTATAAATTATTTGCTTACATACATTTAACATACACTAAATGGGTTGCTATGCTCCGGGAAGATATTTTCCTGCCTTTGTGTCACATTTGTGTCTGCTAGAATCTTGCTTGGAGCTTGGCACAAAGGAGCTCAGTATTTTTTTTTTCTTGGAATTTTATTTTATTCAGGTTAATACAAGAGAAGAAGGGTGAACAGAAGTGAGCATTGGCAGGGGTTGGGAGGCTGGTGAGTGTTAAGCCATCATCATTTTGGAGTTAGATTTAATCTTAGTACCTCTCAAACTTTTCCTTCAAAATAACATCCATGACAAAGGAACATGTTTAAATATCTAGGTGTGTAGTTACCAAATTTTAAAAAGCTATAGTGGACACTATATGCTCTATGCTTTTTCTTTATCGTTGGCCTCTCCCCATGAGAATATAAGCTCCATGAGACCCACATGATTGCTTTATTACTATATCCCCAGGGTCTCCAGATCAATGCTTTGTTGAGTGAAGCAATGAATGCATACACATTGTAAAGCATGCCCATACACAAAACATAAATTTTTGAAATGATGAGTTAATGAAATGAGCAGTATTTTAAAATATTTTTCTAAAAAAAAATGGTTCTGAAGAACCTAGGGGTAGGACAGGAATAAAAACGCAGACATAGAGAATGGACTTGAGGACACGGAGAGGGGGAAGGGTAAGCTGGGACGAAGTGAGACAGTGGCATGGACATATATACACTACCGAATGTAAAATAGATAGCTACTGGGAAGCAGCCGCATAGCACAGGGAGATCAGCTCCGTGCTTTGTGTCCACCTAGAGGGGTGGGAGGGAGACGCAAGGGAGAGGGGATATGGGGATATATGTATATGTATAGCTGATTCACTTTGTTATACAGCAGAAACTAACACACCATTCTAAAGCAATTATACTCCAATAAAGATGTAAACAAAAAAGAAAAGAGTGCAGGGAAAGGAAATAAAGCAAGTATTAGAGTGTGAACAAGGAATAATAAATTCTCCAAGGTTACCAAAGCAAAAAAAACAAATAAAATGTTTTTCTAATTGTGAGGGCTACATACTCTCATTAGCTAATATCTCACAGCACAATATCCCCTTAGGGATAGGTTGGTATCAACAATAGGGATGTAAATTTTTTGATAATTTCAATTGGTTTTGGCCAAACAATTGCCTTTTATTTCAGATCTTATTAGATTAGCATTGTTTTCATCTCCTAAGGTGGCTGGTCAAAAGGCTGTGTGAGGAGAGGACATGACAGAATGGCCCGGTTCTTCTTTTCTTCTACTGGCATCATCATTGTTGACTTTAATCTTGGTTTCTTTGTGGAAATCTTCTTCAGCCACTTGTCCTGTTTGTGAAGGCTGATTTCACTTGTTAGTTTGTTTGCCTTTTTTAATAGGAGATATAGAAGTTCTGACGTTGTCTTCTCATCTTCTGCTAAAGAACCTTGTTTTCCTCCTCAGAAGACCACTGAATCCTGGTACCAAGCAGGGCCTAGGGATGAGTTTCCCTTCTCATGGGCAACATGTTTCCAAGCGACTCTGGCTAAACCTTGTCTCTCTCAGCACAGTGCTAGCCTCGGTTCTCTGCCCCATGCTCTAAGACCCCAGACACACTTGGGAAGGAAGAGGACGATCCAGAGGGCAGGAAGAGGAGGAGCTAAGGAAACTGAGGGGGGCGGGGAGGAGAACAGGGAGAGGGAGGGAAAAGGAGAGGGGAAAGGAAGGAAAGGGAGGAGGGGGGAGGGGAGGAGGAATGAAGAGGAGAGGGGAAGCACAGGGAAAAAGAGGTAAGTGAGAAGGAGGAGGAGGAGAAAGAGGAGGAGGGAGAGAAAGAAGCAAGAGCTCAGTATTGAACCCGTATCTGAAGATCTAGCTTTGAGTTCATCTTCTAGCAGGACTATAGACAGATATCCAAGTGATAAAGTGTCAAGAAACATTATCCAAGACTTGGAAATGAGCAAAAAAATGATTGGCTGTCCTTTCAGTAGAGTGTTGGGGGAACTTTAGGGATTATCTTATTATTTTTGATTGATTTTCTATTGACTAGGCTACTTTAAAACTCTGTGAGAGTAGAAGTGAAATTTTAGGAAGCTAATAGCAATACAAATAATTCATGTTCATAGCAATGCAAATGAATGTTACCAGGCAGAGCATATAAATCTCTATAAGTGAAGATAAACTTGTTTTAACATCTTACTGGTTTCCTCATTAACGAGTGAGCTGAATAAAATATTTGGCACAATTTCATTTTATATTTGCATGGTAGTGGTGCTTTTGGCTCTTTGAAAAAGTATACTTTAATAGAAATAATGTGATAAGTCCTATAATGGAGGCATGAAGATTTTTGTGAACACAGGTGGGATCAATTTATTTGCCATCTCTGGGGCGGGAAGATTTCACCTAGGAGGTGATTTTTAAGCTGGGGTTTGAAAAAAAGAGTTGAACTGAGGTGAAATTATAGCTGGGGGAGAAGAGGGAGGGAAGAAAAAACTGCAGGCAGAAGAAATTAGTTGTGGTTTGTCTGTAGAGGGATTCCCTTTGGCTCCCATTGTTTAAGAGGCATAAGCCGATCCACCGGAGGGCAGATAGCAGAAGCAAGAAGAACTAAAATTCTGCAGCCTGTGGAAGGAAAACCACATTGACAGAAAAATAGACAAAATGAAAAGGCAGAGGACTTTGTACCAGATGAAGGAACAAGATAAAACCCCAGAAAAACAACTAAATGAGTGGAGATAGGCAACCTTCCAGAAAAAAATTCAGAATAATGATAGTGAAGATGATCCAGTAACTCAGGAAAACAGCAGAGGCAAAGATCAAGAAGATGCAAGAAATGTTTAACAAAGACCTAAAAGAATTAAAGAACAATCAAACAGAGATCAACAATACAATAATTGAAATGAAAACTACACTAGAAGGAATCAATAGCAGAATAACTGAGGCAGAAGAACGGATAAGTGACCTGGAATAGAGAATGGTGGAATTCACTGCCATGGAACAGAATAAATAAAAAAGGATGAAAAGAAATGAAGACAGCCTAAGACACCTCAGGGACAACATTAAATGCAACAACATTCACAATATATAGGGATCCCAGAGGAGAAGAGAGAGAGAAAGGACAAGAGAAAATATTTGAAGAGATCATAGTGGAAAAGTTCCCTAACATGGGAAAGGAAATAGCCACCCAAGTCCAGGAAGCACAGAGAGTCCCATACAGGATAAACCCAAGGAGAAACATGCTGAGACACATAGTAATCAAACTGGCAAAAATTAAAGACAAAGAAAAATTATTGAAAGCAACAAGGGAAAAATGACAAATAACATACAAGGGAACACCCATAAGGTTAACAGCTGATTTCTCAGCAGAAACTACAAGCCAGAAGAGAGTGGCACGATATATTTAAAGAGATGAAAGGGAAGAACCTGTAACCAAGATTACTGTATCCAGCAAGGATCTCATTCAGATTTGACAGAGAAATCAAGAGCTTTACAGACAAGCAAAAGCTAAGAGAATTCAGCACTGCCAAACCAGCTCTACAACAAATCCTAAAGGAACTCTTCTAAGTGGGAAACACAAGAGAAGAAAAAGACCTACAAAAACAAACCCAAAACAATTGAGAAAATGGATATAGGAACATACATATCGATAATTACCTTAGACATGAAAGGATTAAATGCTCCAACCAAAAGACACAGCCTTGCTGAATGGATACAAAAACAAGACCCATATATACGCTGGTTACTAGAGACGTATTTCAGACCTAGGGACACATACAGACTGAAAGTGAGGAGATGGAAAAAGATATTCCTTGCAAATGGAAATCAAAAGAAAGCTGGAGGAGCAATACTTATATCAGATAAAATAGACTTTAAAATAAAGAATGTTACAAGAGACAAGGAAGGACACTACATAATGATCAAGGGATCAATCCAAGAAGAAGATATAACAATTATAAATATATATGCATCCAACATAGGAGCACCTCAATACATAAGGCAACTGCTAACAGCTATAAAAGAGGAAATCAACAGTTAACACAGTAAGAGTGGGGGACTTTAACACCTCACTTATACCAATGGACAGATCATCCAGACAGAAAATTATTAAGGAAACACAAGCTTTAAATGACACAATAGACCAGATAGACTTAATTGATATTTATAGGACATTCCATCCAAAAACAGCAGGTTACACTTTCTTCTCAAGTGCACATGGAACATTCTCCAGGATAGATCACATGTTGGGTCACAAATCAAGCCTCGGTAAATTTAAGAAAATTGAAATCATATCAAGCATCTTTTCTGACCACAATGCTATGAGATTAGAAATCAGTTACAGGGAAAAAAACACAAACACATGGAGGCTAAACAATACATTACTAAATAACCAAGAGATCACTGAAGAAATCAAAGAGGAAATCACAAAATACCTAGAGACAAATGACAATGAAAATACAATGGTCCAAAACCTATGGGATGCAGCAAAAGTAGTTCTAAGAAGGAAGTTTATAGCAATACAAGCCTACCTCAAGAAACAAGAAAAATCTCAAATAAACAATCTAATCTTATACCTAAAGGAACTAGAGAAAGAAGAACAAACAAAACCCAAAGTTAGTAGAAGGAAAGAAATCATAAAGATCAGAGCAGAAATAAATGAAATAGAAACAAAGAAAACAATGGCAAAGATCAATAAAACTAAAAGCTGGTTCTTTGAGAAGATAAACAAAATTGATAAATCTTTAGCCAGACTTATCAAGAAAAACAGGAAGAGGACTCAAATCAATAAAATTAGAAATGAAAAAGGAGAAGTTACAATGGACACCACAGAAATACAAAGCATCTTGGGAGACTACTACAAGCAACTGTATGCCAATAAAATGGACAACCTGGAAGAAACAGACAAATTCTTAGAAAGGTATAACCTTCCAAGACTGAACCAGGAAGAACTAGAAAATATTAACAGACCAATCACAAGTAATGGAATTGAAACTGTGATTAAAAATCTTCCAACAAACAAAAGTCCTGGACCAAATGGCTTCACAGGTGAATTCTATCAAACATTTAGAGAAGAGCTAACACCCATCCTCCTCAAACTCTTCCAAAAAATTACAGAGGAAGGAATACTCCCAAACTCATTCTAAGAGGCCACCACCACCCTGATACCAAAACCAGACAAAGATACTACAAAAAAAGAAAATCACAGACCAATATCACTGATGAATATAGATGCAAAACTCCTTAACGAAATACTAGCAAACAGAATCCAACAGCACATTAAAAGGATCATACACCATGATCAAGTGGGATTTATCCCGGGGATTCAAGGATTCTTCAATATACACAAATCAATCAATGTGATACATCATATTAACAAACTGAAGACTAAAACCCATATGATCATCTCAATAGATGCAGAAAAAGCTTTTGACAAAATTCAACACCCACTTATGATAAAAACTCTCCAGAAAGTGGGCATAGAGGGAAACTACCTCAACATAATAAAGGTCTTATATGACAGACCCACAGCAAACATCATTCTCAATGGTGAGAAACTGAAAGCATTTCCTCTAAGATTAGGAACAACACAAGGATGTCCACTCTTGCCACTATTATTCAACAGAGTTTTGGAAGTCCTAGCCACGGCAATCAGAGAAGGAAAAGAAATAAAAGGAATAGAAATTGGTAAAGAAGAAGTAAAGCTGTCACTGTTTGCAGATGAGATGGTACTATACATAGAGAATCCTAAAGATGCCACCAGAAAATTATTAGAGCTAATTAATGAATTTGGTAACATTGCAGGATACAAAAGGAATACACAGAAATCTCTTGCAGTCCTATACATTAACAATGAAAGATCAGAAAGAGAAATTAAGGAAACAATCCCATTCACCATTGCAACAAAAAGAATAAAATACCCAGGAATAAATCTACCTAAGGAGGTAAAAGACCTGTACTCAGAAAACTCTAAGACGCTGATGAAAGAAATCAAAGATGACACAAAGAGATGGAGAGATATACCATGTTCTTGGATTGGAAGAATCAATATTGTGAAGATGACTGTACTACCCAAAGCAATGTACAAATTCAATGCAATCCCTATAAAATTACCAGTGGCATTTTTTATAGAACTAGAACAGAAAATCTTAAAATTTGTATGGAGATACAAAAGACCCCGAATAGCCAAAGCAATCCTGAGGGAAAAAAAACGGACCTGGAGGAATCAGACTTCCTGACTTCAGACTATACTACAAAGCTACAGTAATCAAGACAATATGGTACTTGCACAAAAGCAGAAATACAGATAAATGGAACAGGATAGAAAGCCCAGAGATAAACCCATGCACCTATGGCCAACTAGTCTACGACAAAGGAGGCAAGGATATACAATGGAGAAAAGACAGTCTCTTTAATAAGTGGTGCTGGGAAAACTGGACAGCTACATATAAAAGGATGAAATTAGAACAGTCCGTAGCACCATACACAAAAATAAACTCAAAATGGATTAGAGACCTAAATGTAAGACCGGACACTATAAAACTCTTAGAGGGAAACATAGGAATATCAGTCTTTGACATAAATCACAGCAAGATCTTTTTGATCCACCTCCTAGAGTAATGGAAATAAAACCAAAAATAAACAAATGGGACCTAATGAAACTTAAAAGCTTTTGCACAGCAGAGGAAACTACAAACAAGACGAAAAGATAACCCACAGAATGGGAGAAAATATTTGCAAACGAATCAACAGACAAAGGATTAAGCTCCAAAATATATAAACAGCGCATGCAGCTCAATATTAAAAAAAAAACAACCCAATCCAAAAATAGGCAGAAGACCTAAATATACATTTCTCCAAAGAAGACATAAAGATGACCAAGAAGCACATGAAAAGCTGTTCAACATCACTAATTATTAGAGAAATGCAAACCAAAACTACAATGAGGTATCACCTCACACCAGTTAGAATGGGCATCATCAGAAAATCTACAAACAACAAATGCTGGACAGAGTATGGAGAAAAGGGAACCCTCTTGCACTGTTGGTGGGAATATAAAGAAAAAAAAATATATGGGTATTAGACCCATCAAACAAATGGACTCAGTTGGGAAATGCAATATTTAAAACATACAGATAGTTCACCAATAAAGAGCTGATAACAGATATATCAAAGGTCAGCATTACAGCATTCTAGATTTACGAGTAGAACTTCCAATTACCTCTGAACGTAAGAAGAAGAGTGACACAGATGATGCCCCTTAACGCTTGAAGATAAAATCCTTGAGTTCTAGGTGTGGTAGTCAGCCTCCAAGGTGGCACCAAGTGATTCTCATTTCCTGGTATTCACTCTTTGGGAGAATATTCTCCCACACTAAATCATGGCTGGCCTGTGTATCTAATAAAATATGGTAGAAGTGACGGTGTGTGACTTCTGAGGCCAGGTTATAAAAGACATTGCAGTTTCCACTTTGGTCTCTCTCTTGGATCGCTTGCTCTTGGAGAAGCCAGCTGTAGTGCTATGGAGAGGACCACATAGCGAGGAACTGAGGCATCCCCTCCCCTCCCTCCCTCCAGCTACCAGGATCAGCTTGCCAGCCAGAGAGTCTGCTATCTTGGATGAGGGTTCTTTAGTCTCAGTCAAGCCTTCAGATGACTGCAGCCCTGGCTGACACTTCTTTTTTAGATAGCTTTATTGAGGTTACAGTTTATTTATGATAAAATTCACTAATTTTAAGTGCATAATTCAGTGATTTCTAGTAAATTTACAGAGTTGTGCAACCATGACCACAATCTATTTTTAGGATATTTTCATCATGCCAAAAGAAACCCCATGATGCCCCTTAGCATTTACTTTCCATTCCACTACCAGCCCCAGGCAACCACTAATCTATTTTCTATGTCTATAGATTTGCCTTTTCAGAAAACTTAATTGAAATGGAATCATGCCATATGTGGTCTTTTGTGTCTAGCTTCTTTTATTATCTAGCTGACATTTTGAGACACTCAGAACCAGAACGTCCCAACTAAGCCACTACTGAATCCTTGAGGCACAGAAACTTTGTGTTTATTGTTGATTTTAGCCACTAAGTTTTGGGGTAATTTGTTACACAGTAATTGATAACTAGTGCACACGAGTATGTGATTACTGCTGGGAAACTAAGTACCTCAGACTAAGTACCTCAGACATCCAGTGTTCCATTAAACCCAACCCCAAAGGTACAATATTTGTTACTATTAAAACTTGTAGACTTCTAGTTATAAAATAAATAAGTCATGGAGATGCAATGTACAGCATGGCGACTATAGTTAATAATACTATACTGCATATTTGAAGTTGCTAAAGGAAGAGATCTTAAAAGTTCTCATCAAAAGAAAAACATTTTTCATAACTATGTGAAGTCATGGATGTTAGCTAGACTTACTGTGGTGATCATTTTGCAAAATATACAAATAGCAAATCTTTATGTTGTATACCCGAAACTAATATATAACAATTATACCTCAATCAAAAACAAAAAGTTGTGAACATGAGAAGCCGTACCTTACAGTTGTATTGGAATATTTTGTTAATGATACAAAACTGATACTGTTCCTAATTTTTAAAAGAAAGTCATTTCCAGATCAGAAGAAAGAATCCCCACTTTATTTTTAGGTCCATGCAAAATGTTGATGAACAAGGAAGAAATGACTGTGGACAGTTAAAATGTGGTAAAGCTGTCCTAGTGGGTGGGCTACTAAGAAAACTTGCCATATTAGTCTGGAATGAGTTTTGGTTGATCAGATTGGACAAGAAAGGCTTGGCTGTAATTCCAGGAGACTTGACCAGCCAGTTACAACTTTGAGATGTTGCTATCAAGAAGTCATTTAAAGGATTCATGGGGGAAGAGAGGTATAGGTACATGCAGGCTTCAGATTTTGAGTTGATACCAAAAGGAAGAGGCCTCCAATTTCACAACTGTGTGGATGGGCCAAAACTTCATGGAATGTTGTAAAATGAGAGCCAATTGTAAAATGGTTTAACTAATGTGAAATTAAAAATCCTATTGCAATCTGAGTATAAGTTTTTGTTTGGTAATGGTTTTGATTCAGTTTTCTTTTTTTTTTTTGACTGCACTGCCGTGTGGCTTGTGGGATCTTAGTTCCCTGACCAGGGATTGAACCCAGGCCCTCAGCAGTGAAAGCACGGAATCCTAACCATTGGACCAGCAGGGAATTCCTTGAGTCTGGTTCTATTTTTTTTTGGACGCCCCGCACAACATGCGGGATCTTAGTTCTCTCACCAGAGATTGAACCCGTGCCCCTGCAGTGGAAGCACAGAGTCTTAACTACCAATGGACTGGCAGGGAAGTCCCTGACTCAGTTTCTAATGGAGCAAAAGTTGAAGATTAAGAAACTCATCTAAAATCCAGTAGTGGCAATGCGTTTCAAGCTTTGAAAATATGAGTTTCTAGTTTTGAGGGTGAAGATTAAATCCTTTATGACACTTAGAAACAGTGTTCATTTATTTTTTTTTAAGGGAACTATCTATTTATGTATGTATGTATGTATGTATGTATGTCTGCGTCTTCATTGCTGCGCACGGGCCCTCTAGCTGCAGCGAGTGGAGGCTACTCTCTGTTGCGGTGCTCAGGCTTCTCCTTGCGGTGGCTTCTCTTGTTGCACAGCATGGGCTCTAGGCAGTCAGGCTTCAGTAGTTGCAGCATGTGGGCTCAATTGTGGCTTGCGGGCTCTAGAGTGCAGGCTCAGCAGCCGTGGTGCACAGGCTTAGTTGCTCCGCGCCACGTGGGATCTTCCCGGACCAGGGCTCGAACCCGTGTCCACTGTATTGGCAGGTGGATTCTTAACCACTGCGCCACCAGGGAAGTACCCAATGTTCATTTCTTAGTATACAGCTATTACTCACTAAAACAGTAGCTTCTATATCATATTCATTTTTTCTGTTATTCAACATGTATTACTGTTTAGTAAAATATCTGCCTTTATCTATGAACATGATGTTGGAATTTCTTCAAATCTCTTAATTTGTTGTATGTTTTGTTCCCTTAAAAAAGTTTTTTTTAATTTATTTTTAGCTGCGTTTGGTCTTCATTGCTGTGCGCGGGCTTTCTCTAGTTGTGGTGAGCAGGGACTATTCTTTGCTGCGGGGGGTGGGCTTCTCATTGCCGTGGCTTCTCTTGTTGTGGAGCATGGGCTCTAGGCGCGTGGGCTCAGTAGCTTCGCGGCATGTGGGATCTTCCTGGCCCAGGGATTGAACCCGTGTCCCCTGCATTGACAGGCAGATTCTTAACCACTGTGCCAAAAGGGAAGTACCTGTTCCTTCTTATAAAGGAATTTATTTAAATTTATTGTATCTAACTGCTTGCTTTATACCAATTTTTACTGATATATGCTGTATATATAGGAATTACCCCAAATTTATTTGATGCTGTGGCATGCTGTTTAGTTGCTAGTAACAAGATGCAGCACCAGTATTTGCCTTTATGGTACTTCACGCATAGTGTGTGCATTTTGTTGTCTGCAATATTTTCACTATTTTTAAAAAAATGTGGCTTAGTACCTTTATTCATGGTTAGTAGTATACAATTAAATATACAGAACTTGTGATTTCCTAGAACCCAATATACTGTACATAGTATACTCCATTAACACGAGTATGTACTACTTCCTTCCACAAAACCACTGAAAATCATTTAAACAGTTTCACACACACAAATAAATACATGTATACTAACAGGTTCTTTTTTACCCCATACATTTTTCATGAAAAATTGGGTGATCTTATTCACTTTAAAATCTTTTTTTTTTTTTTTTTGCGGTACGCGGGCCTCTCACGGTTGTGGCCTCTCCCGTTGCGGAGGCTCCGCACACACAGGCTCAGCAGCCATGGCTCGCGGGCCCAGCCGCTCCGCGGCATGTGGGATCTTCTCGGACTGGGGCACGAACCCACGTCCTCTGCATCGGCAGGTGGACTCTCAACCACTGCGCCACCAGGGAGGCCCTAAAATCTTGTATGTCAGTACAAGTAAAGTACTATGATTCAGGCACCCGGGACACAGAGAAAATAAGATACTGATCCTAACTTGAAATATCTACAACTCTAGTAGAAGAAACAGACACAAACCAACAGTTAGATTGCTATGTGATATGTGTGTTTCAAGAGGAAGAAGCCTCAAGGTGTTTGGGGCTAGACAAGAAAGGTTTTACTGAGTAAGTGACTTTTAAACTAAATTGTGTTTTGTCAGATCAACAAGGGCAAAGAGGGCATTTCAGACAGAGCAAAGAGCAAAGACTGGGAAGATTAAGAGAACACAGTATGCCCTGGAGACAGCAAATAGCTCAGTGGGGCTGGAGCATAGTGGGTGTGAGGGAACAGCCTGAGATAAAACTGGAAGATTAGGCAGAAGCTGTAGGGAGTGGAGATTTTAAGCAGAGAAATTTTTCCCTTAAAAAGGTTTCTCAGGCCACAGAGCTGTGGATGGATTGGAGAGCAGAGTTGGAAGGCAGTCAAACCAGTTAGGAAGCTTTTAGGGTAATTACATGAGAAATGATGAGGTCTAAATGAAAGTAAAGGGCAGTAGGTATGATGAAGGGCATGCACTAGGGACCTCGAAAAGGGATCCTTGGATATAGACAACAGAGAGAATGGGGCTGAAATTGGCTCTGCGGTTTCTAGTTTGGGTGACTGGGGGAACAGTTATGCCATTAAATGCAAATGAAAATGCCCTAGGTCATTGGGAATTATCTTTGATTCCTTCTTCCACTCAACAGATTACCAACTCCTGCCAGGTCTTTGCCTGCAATCTTCCCCACTCTTCTAAATATCCTTCACACTGATATGAAGTTTGTAAGGTCGGATCTTAACAAACGGCACCGCGAAACAGAGGAAAGCTTCAAGTGAGCTTTATTAGGGAGCGCTCCCGGGCGAGGTTCACTGGTCCGAGAGAAAGGGGCCAGAGAAGTCGAGAAAGGGGCCAGAGAAGTTGCACCCTGGCAGGGCTGGGCAAGACTTTATAGGGGAAGAAGGGAAAGAGGTGTGGTGAATCTGGGAGGGCCTGCAGGGTATTCCTTATTTGGTGATCTTTTCGGGTATCCTGGGGCACGTTAGTCCCCCCCCTCGAAAGGCGGGAAGGCTGGGCTGGGTTCAAAGTCCCCAGGTCAGTTCCTGGAACTGGGTGGTCCGGAATGTCTCCAGGGCAGTTTCTGGAACTGGGTGGTCCGGAGAATTTCGGTCTGATGCAACCTGTGAATCTGATTGTGTTCCCCTGCCTCGGGCCAGTTGGCCTTACAAAGTTACCTTCCTAAAGCAGCTGAGTGTATACATTACTGTTCACAGGGGCTTCCCTGGTGGCGCAGTGGTTGAGAGTCCGCCTGCCGAGGCAGGGACACGGGTTCGTGCCCCGGTCCGGGAAGATCCCACATGCCGTGGAGCGGCTGGGCCTGTGAGCCATGGCCGCTGAGCCTGTGCGTCTGGAGCCTGTGCTCCACAACGGGAGAGGCCACAACACTGAGAGGCCCGCGTACAGCAAAAAAAAAAATTATACATTACTGCTCAGAAGCATTTGATGGAACAACGCCCCCCCCACTGCACGGGAATGAAATCTAAGCTTCTTTGTGGAGCATTCAAGCCTCTACATGTTCAGGCTGGCCACAAGCTACCTCTTGGATGTATCCATCTCTTGCTAACTACCATTCCTTTCCTCACCCTATATATCTTCAGCCTTAAACATTAATCTAATCCTTGTTTCTCTAATACATCCTGTCATTTTACACTTCTAAGCCTTAGCTTAGGCTATTTTCTCTATTTGAATGCAGCGTTTATGTCAGTTTCTCCATAACACTTTACCCATCCCCTTAGTCAAAAGTATTCTTCCTCTTCTGTGGTGCATAGACTTTTGTGTCTCAATCCTAACACTTTTTGCGTTCTGCCTGTTTTTATAGATAGTTGTAACTTAGTCCCTTCTACTTCCTTGCCCCAGTGACTTAATCACACACAGTATAGGCTTAAAGCCTTGTGACGAATTGAACTGGAGCAGGGGTCTGATCCCTGTATCAAAGGTTAACAGTCTGGAAAAATCAGGCGATTCTGCAAGAATCCATAACATAGCTCATGAAAAAAGAGCCTAGAGGAGTCACTCATTCCAGGGGGCCCTTTCGCTGTCTAGAACAACCTTTACAAAAGGTGGGAACAAAATAATTTGCTGTTAGGGGAGTACGGCTTCTCTACACAGTTGCAAGATGTTTTTATTGTTTACATAAAGTAAAATATCTTATGCACTGTACTTGAAAAAAGCCCTAAGGGATCTAAGATTTCCCGAGGTGAATTTTCCGCTGACGGGTGTCCTCCTGAAGTCAACTGCACTGACCATCATGCAAAGTACTTGGTAATAGATTAAAGACTCATCGAAGCATACTCGCGGTGCTTCTCCGGATTGGGACTGCGGCTTGGCCCGGAGCGACCTCCGCTCCGCCCTGCGGCCACCCCCACGACCGCCCCCAGCGGCCGCAGCCTGGAGGCTCCAAGGGAATTCCCGCACCTCTGCGCGCGCAATCCCGGGACAAGGATCCGCGCGGCGCGCGCAATTGCCCTGGAAACCTCTGCGCGCGCACGCGCAAACGCGGGGTGGGGGAGGACTGAGCTAAGGGTTTAGCAGCGGAAGGAGGGGTTTACCCTACCAGTCGACTGGCGCTGCCCGCAGGGTGGACGCGCGCGCCGCCCATCTCCCTCGGGTGGAGCGTCCCTTCCAGCACGCGCCCGGCCGCGCGCTCCCCAGCCCCTCCCCCTCCGCCCTCCCCACTTCACAAGCACCCTTGCCCTCCTCCCGCATTTGTGCGCCGGTGCAGCAGGCAGTGGGAGCATCCGGGCACTTCCGCAGCCGAGCGGCGATCCGGGCGGCGGCGGCGGCGGCGGCGGCGGCGGCGGCGGTCGAGGAGCTCCCATGGCTGGGACCAGGCTGGGGGAAGGCAAAAGGGGGGCGAGGCCTTAAGCCCGAGCCGCGGCGGGGTGGGTCCCGAGGGAGGCGGAGCGGGAAGCGCTCTCGCGGGCGGAGGAGGGCCGGGAGCGGGGCTCGTTCAGTCTTCTAGTGCGTTCGCCTGGCCAGCCGGGGCTCTAGAGATGCATCTACATCAGGTCCTCACCGGAGCTGTCAACCCTGGAGACAACTGCTATTCGGTGGGCAGCGTCGAAGATGTCCCCTTCACGGTGAGCGGTGTCCGGGAGCCCGAGGGGGAGAGACCGCAGCCTCTACGCGGGGGCCAAGACCCCCTGTCCCCGGCCCACGCCTCCCCGGGAGGCTGCGAGGTGTTGCTAGGCCCCACCCGAGTCCCCTTTGCACCCCAGTTTAGCGGGGCGGGCCGTGGGACTGTGATTCCTGCGGCTGCTGTAGGAAATTCCCAGTCAGGGGAAAGGTTGAGGAATCCACCGCCCTGTCCGCCCTCAGCAAACGGGCCCCGGGCGTGACTGCACCAGACGGTTCGTCTCCTAGGATGGCCCCAGGTCTGTGGTGGAGGAAGGTGAAACCGCTGAAAGCCCAGAGCGTCCGTTTCGCACCTGCGTCCGTTTCGCACCTGCTCTGGGCTTGGAGGCGCAGAGACTCGGTCTTGTCTCCTCGCGGAGCGTGGAGGCGATGCTGCGTCTGGCTCCCCCTGCCCGTTGTGTTAGGACATTGAGGAGCCGCTGGAGCCGGTGGCTTTAAGCCCAACCCTCCGTACCTCCTGATATGCAGAACCTTAATTCCAACAAGAAAATGGAAAAATTCATTCTCTGCCTCCGAGAAATTTAGAATAGAATAATTAGAGTGACAGCGGCCTGGAGAGCTCTTATTTATGACGAGATCACGGTTTGGTAACCTCCCTAGATAATATTTTAATCCGTTTGCAAGGTAGGCTGGTTGGTTTGTTTTAAAGATAGGGCAATGTGAAAATTTTATAACAGTGTTTTTCCTGTTTGTGAGATTAAAAAAGTGTATGTAAACGATAATGTGTTAGAACCTCTTAAAAATCTGGATGAAATAGACATGTTTCTCAAGGAGCTTGGATGGATTAATCCTTTTGAGAATGGAATGTTGTTAGTATAGCCAATTCAAACCAAGCTCTAGAGCTTCATTTACCCACAGAGAGACTCCCATGGATTAACATGAGTTTCTTTTGTGTGTTAAATTTAGATATGGTCCTCCTTGGAAGGAACTGTAGACAATTAGACCTCGATTAAATACACATTGTTGTTAATCATCATTCTCTTTGATGAAATTGGAAATAGCATAACGGTATGCTTTTTAGACAAGGGAAACACTCTGATCTGATGTCTGCTTTCCAGTAGCATGTTTGTAAAGCTGCAGAAATAAGAAAAGCTTCTGCAAAACTGCAGAATCATTATGTAGCACAGTGCATTCAGGAGCAGAATTTATCTAACATTGTGATACATTAGAAATAACCCCACAAGATTGTTTTTTGGCCATTTTAATTTTAAATGTAATCAACTTGGCTTTGTACCAGTTTAGAATGAACCCTTAAAATATATAATTTGCCTGACTTATATTGTTACACCTATCCCTATCAATGGTGTCATCTGTGTTTTGTGTACTTGTGACCTGAAAGATCCATATAGTGTTGAGCTTGGGCTTCAAGTGTGTAGACAATTTGGGGGGCATAGAGAGAAGAAATTTCCCTCTCCCCCAGTTGTGTATGTGGGGAGGAAGTTCCCCAGGGTTAGAAGAACAGGCTTTCTCCATCAAGAAATGAATCTGGACTCTTGGATTATGGGGTATCTCCACACTATTATGGTCGTGGTAGTTTTCTGTTTCCATCTAAGGTAGAGTGGTGTCTCATTGTGAGGCTGGTGTATAGGGCTAAACAGGTTCAGGTGCAGTCTGGAAAAGCCAGTGCCAGAACCATTAGTGCTGCACAGGTGTGGTTATGCTGTAGGCTGCCCATGACCAGGTCCTTGGAATCATTTTCAAATCTTTTTCCACCTCCCTCTTTCAACCTGTCACCAAATCTAGCTGACTCTCTGCAGTGACTACCAGATTTACCCCTTTTCATGTTCTTAGTTACCAGATTATTGTAGAACCTTATTTGTATTACTTAATATTAAAAACTTCCAAGCTGGTTTCCTGACATCTCTGATCACTTCAATTCATCCTCCACACAGCTGCTGGTATAATAATCTTCAAATAGCATTTCACCATATCATTCTTGGCTCAAGAGTATGTAGTTGTTTCTAAGAGCTGTGCTGTGAAATTTAAATTTGTCAGATATTCTTCTGCCATCTTTGACTTTACATTTGATTATATATACTCCTCACCTTGGCCCCTCTGCTCTAGACATACCAATCTTCTCACTCTAGCCTACATTTTTATGTTGCAACAAGAGAATTCTTGTGTTTTGTTTTCCCAAATAATGACTCAGAATTTACCTGGTTTAGGATGCCTGCCTGTGACACTGATTATTTTGGCCCTTTGGCATTTACACACCCATGTTGCACACCATCTCATTTTAATATCTTAGTTTTTAAAAATATATTTATTTATTTATTTTGGTTGTGCCTGGTCTTAGTTGCGGCATGTGGGATCTTTAGTTGCGGCATGTAGGCTTCTTAGTTGCGGCATGTCAACTCTTAGTTGTGGCATGCATGTGGGATCTAGTTCCCCGACTGGGGATCAAACCCTGGCCCCCTGCATTGGGAGCATGGAGTGTTACCCACTGGACCACCAGGGAAGTCCCAATATCTTAGTTTTGAATACACTGATCCAGTTATAATTTTGCCTTGAACTAGAAATCACCTTTTGGACTCTATGAAGAACAGAGTTGCTTGAAAAAATGAGAACAAGCTGTTTTCAAGTACTCAGGAATCAGCTAACAGTTATTTCAATGCCTGTGTTAGTATAGTAAAAATGAAATTAAAAGAAAAGGTAAAACTCCTTTATGTAGAGCATGCCATTTGATTTGTATAGCAATCAGATGAAAAAACTTTAGTTCTGGGTCAGATGACTAACAAGGGGACCAGCCGGGACTGGAATGGAGGTCTTGTGACTTCTCATCTGGTCGGCTTTTCTCTGTAGCATGTTTCTTTCCTGTCAGAGTTCTTGCTCTGAAGGGTGTGTATATGTGGGGAGGGTCTAGACATGGCCAGTGTAGAAGGTAAGACTGTCTTGGAGCTAGCCAGTGGTAACCTGAGGACCTTTTCAAAATAGGGCAGATCATTTATTTCAGAGTCTATAAGCAAAGTTTTTTTTTTTAATTATTTTTTATTTTTTATTTATTTTTTAATTTTTGGTACGCGGGCCTCTCACTGCTTTGGCCTCACCCGTTGTGGAGCACAGGCTCCGGACGCGCAGGCCCAGTGGCCATGGCTCACGGGCCCAGCCGCTCTGCGGCATGTGGGATCTTCCCGGACCGGGGCACGAACTCGTGTCCCCTGCATCGGCAGGCGGACTCTCAACCACTGTGCCACCAGGGAAGCCCCAATATAAGCAAAGTTTTTGAAAAGGAATTGTTCTAAAAGAATTTTGAAGTGTTCATGACATTGTAATTGAAAGACAATCTGTTATATATATATATTGCACTTGTGCATGGGAGGTGGTGGGTGGTGGTGGTGTGATCGGCTGGGCAGTGAATCGGTTGCCCAGCCGAATCGGTGAATCGGCTGGGCTTGGTTATGTTGTCAGGGCACGATCTCTACTGTGTTGATATGGTGATGCAGTTGGTAGTGGACAAACCCAGTGATGAGTACTTTTAGTGCTAGCATGTGGGCTGTGATGGTTTTTACTTGTGTTTTGGCAGTTAGGAGTTTTTTTAAAACACTCAATTGTAATTTTATAAATACACTTGTATAAATATCACCTTTTGATCATTCTGTTCTTTTCAATGTAAGATCTAAGTCCTGGGAAATATTGTTATCCTGTAATAAGTCAGGTCCCAGGTAGTCCAAAGGTTGATGTATAAGTTTTGTTGTAGTTTATTTTGCCATCGATACATTTCCAACTACCTTCTTACAGGTAAGTGGCTGTTTTAAGGCTTAATGCAACAGATAGTTTAAATTTCTCCTTATTTATGTTGTTTATTACTTTCTGAAAATAGTCCTTAGTTTTTTTTTTATTTTACTTTTCTGTAAGCATTAGAATATTAATTAAAATAGTGATGGTACATGATGATTATTAATATAATTAAAATATTTTTTTCACCTAAGGGGTACAGACTATATTTTCAGACATATAGGGGCAGTTGATGTTACTCCATTCTGATATGAATTCAATACATTGATGAAAAAACTTTACAAAAATTAATAAGTCATTTCCACTTTCAGGGGGCTTATAATATACTGGCAGAGCTAAAAAATGATGTACATAATTACAATGTAAGTCAGGTGAAAGAGATCACATGCAGTTGGGAAGATAAAAGATTTCATGAAAGATTGACACTTGGAAAGACAGAGTAGTATTAGGCATTTCTAGATGGTAAGAACAACAAAAGCCAAGGAGTGGTGTGATATAAAGGATACATTATTGGGTGACTGTTCCTTCACAAAAGTGATTAAAAAAACAAAACAAAACAAAACACAGGACTTAAAAAACACCCCACAGGGCTTCTTTATTAAGTAGCGAATACTGTTAGAATTTTGAAAGATACGATTTGCAAACATTACCCTTAGCTTTTTAGGAAAATATATTTGTATTCTGACATTCTTGACTTTTGTTGTTTTTGTTTTTTCTAGTAGTGAATGAAATGAATGAAAAAACATTTATTTAAAAGTTAGACGATAATGTTATGTTACATGTTATATATGACCTTTTTTTGGCATTTAGATATATTTTTATTCTACTGTAGCATAATAACATTCTAGTCCTAGAATTATGGCAACACCGAACTCTGAAAATAATCAGCTTGTTTATACATTTACAAATGTTTGCTGAACACATGGATGTGTGTGGCTCTGTGGAGATTAAGAAAAATAATAAAAAAGAACAAAAAAAATAGTCCAGATTTCAGGCAGTTTATTAAAAAAGTTTAGGAAGCTGGTAATCTATCTACTAGGGGAGTTAAGATATATACTTACCCACAGCAGCTCAGCTGTGTGGTATTGTGAGGCACTTAAATTCTTGTGGGAATTCAGAAGGAATAAGAGATCACTTTTGGCCAGGGGAATTGGAGAGTTAGACAGAAAAATGCTTTTGTACTGGCTAGTTATCAATAGGTATAATGACTTTACCTATTGACAGCATATGCTGAGAATAAAGGGAAGGACAGAAGTCAAGAATTTAAAACGGGCTTGTTTCCCAAGAGAAATTGGCCCATTTATTCTTGGAGAGTAGCTTCTTGTTTATTTAAATTGATATCTTTTAGAGTTTGTGGCCTTGTGTTTGCTGTCAGCCTGTAGGTGAATATGAGGTTCTATAAGTTTTTACTTATGTCCCTAGGTAGATTGTTAATTAGCCTGCCTTCTAGAGTGAGAAGACTCCTAGCAGCTACCCTGAAACTCCGGTATAACCCCAAATAATGCCTCCTCAGAAATGGGAAGTCAGAGACCAACTACTTATATGACATTGGCCAAATTGCTGAAACTTTTTAGGTTTTTCATCTGTAAAATGAGGTTCTTAAATTAGGTTCTCTTTAACTATTCAGACCTTGGATGGCATTTCTACAGACCTCTGTAGAGATTTCCAAGGGGCAAAAGAGAAGATGGACCAGAAACATAAAGTGATTGTGGTGAGGATATAGGTCTAGCGCCTCTGTGCCCTGCCACTTGTATGTATGTACAAGACTGTTGGTCAGACTCTACAGTCAGGGAGCCTGACTTCCTTTCTGCCTCAGGGATTAAGCCATGCAGAGCCTTTGTGAAGTGGTTCTTCGGGCTCACAGTCGAGAAGGAGGCTCTTGTTTATGGTTGTATCCTCAGTATCTGGTAGATGGTACTGCCAGAGTACAGTGCAGAGTGGGAGACGGGCCAGGGTGATGGTATTCAACCACCCACTAAATAGATTTACTCCTTTACTTTCTGTTCTTAGCTTTTTGAGTAGTTGAAGGATGACTTTAGAAATTATCTAAAAAATTGATACAAACGAACTTATTTGCAAAACAGATATAGACCCACAGACATAGAAAACAAACTTATGGTTATCAAAGGGGATAGTGGGGATGGGGGGAGAAAAATGAGGAGTTTGGGATTAACATACACACGACTATGTATAAAATAAGTAAACAACAAGGACCTACTGTAGAGCACAGGGAACTATACTCAATATCGTGTAATAGCCTATAATGGAAAAGAATCTGGAAAAGAATATATACATACATATGTATAACTGAATCACTTTGCTGTACACTTGAAACTAACACAGCATTGTAAATATGTAAATACTTCAATTAAAAGAAGAAATTATAATCAGTATCTTAATTTGGATCTTGAGAAACTTTTAGAACAAATCAGAGTCTCAGTATTTTTTTTTTGTTGCGGTACCCGGGCCTCTCACTGCTGTGGCCTCTCCCGTTGCGGAGCACAGGCTCCGCACGCGCAGGCTCAGCGGCCATGGCTCACGGGCCCAGCCGCTCCGCGGCACGTGGGATCTTCCCGGACCGGGGCACGAACCCGCGTCCCCTGCATCGGCAGGCGGACTCTCAACCACTGTGCCACCAGGGCGGTCCAGAGTCTCAGTATTTAATCATCAAAAAGAGTATAGGATGTTGGGTTACAACAGTAATGGTGCAGTGGAAAAACAAGTCGTGCCTGACCAATTTCCTTCTGTGATAGAAAGCAAGGCAGTGTTTAAAAGGGGATAAAATAGAGAATATCTGTAATTCACATTCAAGTAAGGCTCTCCTAGCTCATTTTTTTGTGGCTTATTTTTTAAACAAGTTTGGAAACTAAATATTTTAATAGAAGTTTTAGGGTTTTCAATCTTTTTGAGTTTGTAGTATCCTTTTTTCATTTTATTTTTGCTCTGGATCCCTAATTTGTGATATAACAGGATAGGACTTGTTATTGAGGAAGCAGGGAGGCAGGTGCACCTTTCACAGGTGGTGTGATTGTATTTTCTTGCTCTTAGAGATAGCTCATGTAACCCCGGCACTTGACGTATAATATGTGAAACCAATTGACTGCTTTTATTCTCAAACTTTCTCATTTCATGATTGCTAAAGGCTCCTTTAATGCTCCCCTTTGCCTCCATCCTAAACACCTAAAAATATGGTTAGCTCATATCTCTTTGATGGAGAAGTCATTAGGTATAAAGGGGTCACTGAATAGAACCAGACTCCTTTATAAACACTAAATGATAATTTGGTGGGGTGATTTGAAAGGCATAAATATCATCCTCTTAGATTATCATTGGAGATGTGTTCCTTTTGGGCTATTCCTCTAAAAATTGAGCCTTCTCAGGAATGATATTTAATTTAATTCATACTAAGTCATGACGTTTTCCTCTTGTGATTTTAGAAGAAACCCAGGAAACCTGAAACTATATGGGCATTATGCAAGGGGACATAGATTGGACCCCCGCCCCCAAACATAAAAGTTTTGGCTTAGACTGAGTTCAAAGACACACATAGCTTATATGGTCTCTGCATTTCAATAACAAAATGCTGACATTTTCCTAGGAGTAATGACTTCGGTTTTGTTATATGCTGGCACCTTCCTCATGTCTTCTCTGGCCTTGACTATATCTGTACTTAGGAGGATCTAATCAGAAGGAGATATTAAAATTACTATCATGTACTGTAACCATAGCATCTTTTATATGGATGAATTGTCAGTGTTTCCAGGAAAGGCCAGTTCCTCCATTGGTACCGATGATCTTAAATTGGGAGTGATTTTGCCGCATGGGACGTTTGGCAGTGTCTGGAGACATTTTTGATTGTTGACAAGGTTGTAGGGAAGGACTAGCATCTAGTGGGCAGAGGCCAGAGACCCTGATAAACATCCTATTATGTGCAAGACAGCTCCCCACAATGAAGAATTACTCAGCCTAAAATGTCAATACTGCTGCAGTTGTGAGAAACCCCAATTAATATCCCAGGTCCCATCCCCTCTTATCTACTCAAGCACATTGCTCTAACAGTTTCTCCTTTTCTGTCTTGTAAAATTGCTTTTTCTTCCTCAGTGAAATAGTTTCTTTACTTAGCTCTCCTGGTTGTCCTTTACTTCCCTTAAGTACTCCTTCTCAACCTGATTTCACATTTCTGTATCCAGCTTTTCTTTGACATCTCCCTTTTGAATGTCTAATAGCTGTCTCATAACATTCTCTTCCTCCAGCCTTCTCTAAAGCAGTAAATGGCTACCTTACCTTTTTTTTTTTTCCCCAGTTCCCTTGGAATCTTTCACTGTTTTCTTTAATTTACACCCCAGATCTAATGTTGGCAACTTCTGTTGGCTATACCTTCAAAATGCATCCAGAATCTGTCCACTTATCACCTGTGCTGCTACCACCCTGGTCCAGGACACCATCATCTCTTTCCAAGATTATGGCAATAGGCTCTTAACAGGTCTCCTTGCCTTCTCTGCCTTTAGTCTTACACTTCTTCAGTTTATTTTCAACATAATAGTGGAATGATCCTGTTACTGTATAAATCGGATCTTATTAGTCTCTCGTTCAAAATTTTCAAATGACTTCTTTTTTCACTCAGAGAAAAGACCTGAGTGCCTTCAATACCCTTTACTGCTATTTCATTAGCACCTAGAACAAAAATTTATTGGGTACTATTTTGTACTATTTTATTGGGTACAAAATAGTACCCAGTAAATTAGTAAATAGAAACGGCGCTTAGTGTAATATACAACATCCTTAGAGTAAATATGGTGACCACTTTTATAAGGCTATTTTTTTACAATACTTTTTGATATAGGTCAATGGCATTAGGCCATATTTAGATAAATGAATTTTATAGGATGGAGGCAGGGAGAGCTAAGAGAATACAATCCAGGTATAAAGCTTAGCTGGTCTGGTTTAATCTAAGGATGCATATTAATGTATTGAGAGGAATTGACAAATTATGTGCCTGTTAAGCAGTTCTAAACTTTTCACAATTTTGCCTTTGAAAGACTTTAATACATAAAAAATTAGAGATTAACCTAATACCTGGACTGTAGAGATTTTTAAAAAAAATTTTATTTATTTATATTTTTTGGCTGTGTTGGGTCTTCGTTTCTGTGCGAGAGCTTTCTCTAGTTGCGGCGAGCAGGGAGCCGCTCTTCCTTGCGGTGCGCGGGCCTCCCACTGTCGCGGCCTCTCTTGTTGCAGAGCACAGGCTCCAGACGCGCAGGCTCGGTAGTTGTGGCTCACGGGCCTAGTTGCTCCGCGGCATGTGGGATCTTCCCAGACCAGGGCTCGAACCCGTGCCCCCTGCATTGGCAGGCAGATTCTCAACCACTGCGCCACCATGGAAGCCTTGTAGAGATTTTTTATTTTAAGAGTTACAGATTTTAAAAAATAGCTGAGCTGGGCCTGGAATTGAAAATTGAGGAGGCTGACAAAGACAAGATTGAGGTGGTTGCCCCACCTGGTGGTAAACTGAAATCAGCCAAAGGAATATTCTTTTTTTTTTTTTAACATCTTCATTGGGGTATAATTGCTTTACAATGGTGTGTTACTTTCTGAAAAGTGATTTTAAGAATGTTGGGAATTCCCTGGTGGTCCTGTGGTTAGGACTCCTTGCTTTCACTGCCGAGGATGAGGGTGCAGTCCCTGGTCTGGGAAAGCCGTGGGGTGCAGCCAAAGAAAAAAGAAGAATGTTTTAATACATAGACCAATGGAACATTTAAACATGGCTGTCGTTTTATGCTAGAAAAATTTTATATAATCAAAAGCCCAATTTGGCCATTAAAATCAAAAAGCAAAAAAAAACATAAAGAACTCAATTTTTTGTTTTAACATTATTAATATAATATCTACATTGTGAAAAACTCATAATTCAAACAATGTTGAAATATAGAAAGTAAGAAGGAAAGTTTCCTTTTCCTAGTAGAATTTTGTTTAGCCTAACTTCCTGGTCATCCTTGATTCAAAAAATATTTGAGTGCCTAGGCATACCCTCTAAGGCAAACCAGCTATTAAATATGCACTGTTGTACACTGTTGGTGTATGTTGTTTTAAGGTATAAAGTAGTTAAATTGGTAAAGTAGTTGAATTACAGCCCTTCTTTCTGGTAGTATTTAATAGTGCCAGTTGCATGTGGTTGATATATAGAAACACAATTTTTTTTGAAATGGAAGGATTAATATCCATCTTGTATGTTGTATTGGTATATGAAATGAAATGTTTTACAATTTAGATCTAGTATAGGAATTTTAGATCCAGGAATTAAAGAATTTAATCAAAGCTACATAGCAGACCCTGTGGCAGAATTAAGACTGGAACCAATAAACAAATGGGACCTAATTAAGCTTAAAAGCTTTTACACAGCAAAGGAAATCATCAACAAAACCAAAAGACATCCTATGGAATGGAAAATATTTGCAAATGATATGACTGACAAGGGGATAATTTCCAAAATATATAGGTAAAAAAAAAAATCAAAAAAACAACCTAATAAAAAAAACGGGCGGAAGACCTGAATAGACATTTTTTTCCAAAGAGGACATACAGATGGCTAACAGGCATATAAAAAAATGCTCAACATTGATAATTATTAGAGAAATGCACATAAAAACAACAGGATATCACCTCACACCTGTCAGAATGGCTGTCATCAAAAAGTCTACAAATACATGTTAGAGAGTATGTAGAGAAAAGGGAACCCTTGTACACTGTTGGTAGGAATGTAAATGGTCATGCAACCACTATGGAAAACAGTTCCTCAAAAAACTAAAAATAGAGCTACCATATGATCCAGTAGTTCCACTTCTGAGTATATATCCAGAAAAAATGAAAACACTAAATTGAAAAGACACCTGCACCCCAATGTTTATAGCAGCACTATTTATAATAGCTAAGATACGGAAGCAACCCAGGTGTCCATCAACAGATGAATGGATAAAGAAGATGTGATACATATATATGCACAATGGAATAGTACTCAACCATAAAAAAGAATGAAATTCTGCCATTTGTAGCAATGTGGATGAACCTAGAGAATACTATGCTTAGTGAGATAAGTCAGAAAAAGACAAATACTGTATATCACTTATATGTGGAATCTAAAAATTAATGTAAACAAATGATATGCAAAACAGAAACAGACTCAGATATAGAAAACAAACTAGTGGTTACCAAAGGGGAGAGGGAAGGAGGGAGGGGCAAATTAGAAGAATGGGATTAAGAGATACAAAGTACTATATATAAAATAGGTAAGCAACAAGGATATATTGTAAAACACAGGGAATTATAGCTATTATCTTGTAATAACTTTTAATGGAGTATAATCTATAATTATACTCCATTAAAATACTGAATCGCTGTGCTCTACACATGAAACTAACATAATATTGTAAATCAACTATACTTCAATGAGAGAGGAAAAAAAAAGGACTGGAACCTAAGGCTCCAAGTTCTTTTTTCTCCCCTTAAAATTTAAAAAGTAACACATGCCCTTGTAGATAGTTTGAAAAATGTAGAAGAAAGATAAAATCATTTGTAATTGTACAATCCAGAGATAACCCCTCTTACCATTTTGGTAAAGTGGACAGAGGCCTCATGGAGGAGGCTTATTTGATTTCAGAATGCTTATCTGTATTTTTTTCCTGAATGAGTTTTGGGTAGTTATTTTTGTAAGAATATATTCTTTTGTGTAGATATTCAAATTTATTAATTTAAAATTGTTCAGAGCCACCTCTTACTATGTTTTTGAGGTTTGCAGCATCTGTTATATTGCTTCTTTACTCTTTACTATCATTGGTTATTTGTGGCTCCTCTTTTCCTTCAGTAGAGGTTTATCAACCTAATTAATCTTTTAAAATAACCCACTTCTAACTTTACCAGTTCTTTCTGTTATATATTTATTTTATATTTCATTAACTCTTATTCTTGATTTATTATTTCCTTCTTTCTGCTTTATTCGGATTAATTTTGCTGTTTTCTTCTTAATTTGAGATAAACATTCCAGCCTCTTTTTCTAATATATACATTTAAGTATGTAAGTATTATATTCTTAAGACTTACATTACCTGCATACCACAAAGCTATTTTTAATTTATTTATTAAAAAAATTTTTTTAAATTGAAGTACAGTTGATTTATAGTGTTTCAGGTATACAGCAAAGTGATTCAGTTATACATATACATATATGTATATTCTTTTTCAGATTCTCTTCCATTATAGGTTATTACAAGTATAACAAGTATAAGATATTGAGTATAGTTCCCTATGCTATAGAGTAGGTCCTTGTTGTTTATTTTATCTGTTAATTCAAAATTTCTACTTCATCCCTGCCTCCCCTTCCCCCTTTGGTAACCATAAGTTTGTTTTCTGTGTCTGTGAGTCTATTTCTGTTTCGTTAATAAGTTCATTTGTATCTTTTTTTTTTTTAGATTCCACATATAAGTGATATCATATGATATTTGTGTTTCTCTCTCTGACTTACATCAGAGATAATGATAATCAGAGATAATGATAATCTCTAGGTCCATTCATGTTGCTGCAAATGGCATTATTTCATTCTTTTTTTATGGCTGAGTAATATTCCATTGTGTGTGTGTCTGCTCTCTAATTGTGGTGTGCGGGCTCTAGAGCGCGCCGGCTTAGTTGCCCCACGGCATGTGGGATCTTAGTTCCCCTACCAGGGATCGAACCAGCATCCCCTGCATTGGAAGGCGGATTCTTAACCACTGGGCCACCAGGGAAGTCCCTTTTGTGTTTCATTCTTGAAAGACATTTTTGCTTAGGTTGCATAGGTTGAGGATGGCAGTATTTTCTTTTCAGCATCTTGAAGATATCACTCCTTTATCTTCTTGCCTCCACTGTTTGTGTTGAGAAGTGAGCTGCCAGCTTGTTGCTTCTTTAGAAGTTGTATTTTAATTTTTTTCCCTCTAGCTGCTTGTAAGGTTTTTCTTGTCTTTCTGGTGTTTTACTGTGTTGTGTCTTGGTGTCCTTTGTTTTTCTTTTTAATCCCGTTTGGGACTTTTGAAATTTTTGAATTTGTGAGTTGATGTATTTCATCAAATCTGGAAAATTTTCAGCTAATAGCTCTTCAAATATTGTTTCTGCCCCATTGACCTCGTGAGACTAATACATTAAATATATTAGGACTTCTCTGGTGGCGCAGTGGTTGAGAATCCATCTGCCAATGCAGGGGACACGGGTTCGAGCCCTGGTCCGGAAAGATCCCACATTGCTATGGAACAACTAAGCCCGTGTGCCACAACTACTGAGCTCTCGCAGCACAATTACTGAAGCCCGCATGTCCTAGAGCCCGCGTGCTGCAACTACTGAAGCCTGTGGGCCTAGAGCCCGTGCTCTACAGCAAGAGAAGCCCTGCAATGAGAAGCCCACACACCACAACGAAGAGTAGCCCTTGCTCACAGCAACGGAGACCCAATGCAACCAAAAAAAAAAATATATATATATATACATATATATATATATATATGTATATATATATATATTTTTTTTTTTGGTTGCATTGGGTCTCCGTTGCTGTGAGCAAGGGCTACTCTTCGTTGTGGTGTGTGGGGTTCTCATTGCAATACATTAAATATATTAGGACTTCTCTGGTGGCGCAGTGGTTGAGAATCCATCTGCCAATGCAGGGGACACGGGTTCGAGCCCTGGTACGGAAAGATCCCACATTGCTATGGAACAACTAAGCCCATGTGCCACAACTACTGAGCTCCCGCAGCACAATTACTGAAGCCCGCATGTCCTAGAGCCCGCGTGCTGCAACTACTGAAGCCTGTGGGCCTAGAGCCCGTGCTCTACAGCAAGAGAAGCCCTGCAATGAGAAGCCCACACACCACAACGAAGAGTAGCCCTTGCTCACCGCAACGGAGACCCAATGCAACCAAAAAAAAAAAAATATATATATATATACATATATATATATATATATGTATATATATTAGATCTTCTCCCTTTAGTTCTATGTCTAAAACCCTCTCTACTATATTTTCTTTTCATCCTTTTTAGAATTCTAATTGGTTTTTTCTAATCCATTTGCTAATCCTTTCTTTTTTTTGTTTGTTTGTTTGGCTGCTTCAGGTCTTAGTTGTGGCACTCAGGATCTTCGTTAAGGCATGCGGGATCTTTTGTTGCAGCTCGGGGCTTCTCTCTAGTTGTGGCGTGTGGGTTTTCTCTCTTTAGTTGTGGCACGTGGGCTCCAGAGTGTGTAGGTTCTGTAGTTTGCAGCATGCAGGCTCTCTAGTTGAGGCTCAGTAGTTGTGGCGGCGCTGGGGCTTAGTTGCCCTGAGGCATGTGGGATCTTAGTTCCCCAACCAGGGATTGAACCCATGTTCCCTGCATTGGAAGGCAGATTCTTTACCACTGGACCACCAGGGAAGTCCTGCTAATCCTATCTTAAGTCATGTCTGATTTGCTCTATTGTACTTACTGCACTGACTAGTCCTAGATTTTGTTTTGTTTGCCCTTTATAAGATTGAAAAAATGTCCTTATATTCTTTTTTGCTGGAATTTTTTATCATGAAGTCATCTTGAATATTGTCAAATGTTTTTTTTTTCATTTATATGGTCTTGTGATTGTTTTTCTTCTTTAAACTGTTAGTGTGGTAGATTACATTGATTGATTTTTTGCAAATAAAATCAGCCTTGTATTACTGGTATAAGCCCCACTTGGTTATGGTGTGTATTATCCTTTTTATATAGGGCTAGATTTGATTTGCTAATATTCTGTTGAGTGTTTTTGCATCTATGTTCATTCTTTTTTTTTTTTTTTTGCGGTACGTGGGCCTCTCACTGTTGTGGCCTCTCCCGTTGTGGAGCGCAGGCTCAGCGGCCATGGCTCACGGACCCAGCCGCTCCGCGGCATGTGGGATCTTCCCAGATTGGGGCACGAACCCGTGTCCCCTGCATCGGCAGGCGGACTCTCAACCACTGCGCCACCAGGGAAGCCCTATGTTCATTCTAGATCCATCGTCTTTTCCCCTCGTATTGTTTTTGTTTGGTTTTATTGTAATGCTGGTTTCATAAAATGAGTTTGTAAGTATTCCTTCGTTTTCTATTTTCTGTCACGGATCAGGTAGAAATGGTTTCATTCTGTAAATTTTAGTAGGATTTTCCAGTGAAATCATCTGGGTTTTGACTTTTCTGTTTCAGAAGTTTTGTTTTGTTTTGTTTTGTTTTTTGCGGTACATGGGCCTCTCACTGTTGTGGCCTCTCCTGTTGCAGAGCACAGGCTCTGGACGTGCAGGCTCAGTGGCCATGGCTCACGGGCCCAGCCGCTCTGCGGCACGTGGGATCCTCCTGGACCAGGGCACGAATCCGTGTCCCCTGCATCGGCAGGCGGACTCGCAACCACTGTGCCACCAGGGAAGCCCCAGAAGGTCTTTTTTTAAAAAATTGAGCTGTAGTTGATTTACAATATTAGTTTCAGTTGTACAGAATTTTAGGGTTTTATCTACATTCAATTTCTTTAACAATTAAAGGACTATTAAGGTAATGTATTTCATTTTGGGTGTGTTTTTGTAGTTTCTGATTTTGGAGGAATTAGTCTTTTTTTTTTTTTCTATTTCACTGTCATATTTATGTGTATAGAGTTGTTTATAGTATTTTATTATCTTTTTAATGTTTGCAAGATTAGTACTGGTATTTTCTTTTATTCTTTTTATTTTTAAAAGAAAAAACATTTTAAGTTATCTTTTTATTTTTCATTAATTAATTAATTTATTTTTGGGTGCATTGGGTCTTCGTTGCTGCATGTGGGCTTTCTCTAGTTGCGGTGAGCGGGGACTACTCTTTGTTGCAGCATGCGGGCTTCTTATTGCCGTGGCTTCTCTTGTTGCGGAGCTCAGGCTCTAGGCCCATGGGCTTCAGTAGTTGCAGCACACGGGCTCAGTAGTTGTGGCATGAGGGCTCTAGGGCATGTGGGCTTCAGTAGTTGTGTTGCGCATGCTCAGTAGTTGCGGCTCGTAGGCTCTAGAGCACAGGCTCAGTTGTGGCGCACGGGCTTAGTTGCTCCATGGCATGTGGGATCTTCCTGAACCAGGGCTTGGACCCACCATGTCCCCTGCATTGGCAGGTGGATTCTTAACCACCACGCCACCAGGGAAGTCCCAATTTTTCTTTTTTCTTTGGTGTTGGTAATATATGTCTTCTCTCTTTCTGTGTGTCTTTCTAGAGGTTTATAAGTTTTACTGAACTTTTTCAAAGAACCAGATTTTTATTTTGTTCACATTATATACTATTTTCCTGTTGTCACTTTGATTTCTCCTTTTATTTTTATTATTTCATGACTCCTGCATGCTTTGAATTTGTTTTGCTCTTTTTCTAATTGATTAATATGGAAGCTTAGATTACTGATCTGAGGGTATTTATACTTCTATGGCATTTTTATAGTAGTCACTTTAACATGTTTGTGTGTTAATTTCAAAGTCTGTGTCTGTTGATTGTCTTTTCCCATGTGAGTTGAGATTTTCTTAGCTCTTTTTATGCTCAGTAATTTTGCATTGTTACCTGGACTGTTTAAAATATTGTGTTATGCAACTCTAGGTCTTGTGTAAAGTTTATGGAGAATGTTGATATTTTGTTTTAGCAGGCAATCAGCTTATTTGGGTTCATGCCAAAAGTTCTGACCAGCCTTCTATAGGTTGTAGTTTCAGTGTGAGTTCCATTTTCAAAGGCCTTGCAGTGCTAGTTGGATATAACCTGTGTTCATGCCACAGGCGGCCAGTATGAGACCTGGGCAGTGGTATCTCCTGTAGTTCAGATCCCAAAGGTGTTTATGCTGCTGTTTTAGGTGTGATCTGTGCATGTGCTGCCCGGGGATGCACCCAGGAGTTTATAAAAAAGTTTATTGGGTTGTTCTTCCAAGCTCTTCCCTTTTTGTGATTTCTGTGGTACTTTCTGTTTTGCTAGGGCTCCCCTTGGTGGTTCTCTGGCTGGAAAGTTGAGACCTTAGTTACCCTGCTCTGTGCTTCCTGTGACTGTATTTGTGTTCAGTGCCAAGCAGCAGTAGGACAGAGAAAGAAAAAAAAGCAACTGGGATTTCCCCCACTCTCTTGGGATCATAGCTCTTTATATTGGAACTCTGGGATTGCTTGGGGGCTGGGATGTGAGAAAATGGAGAAAAGAAAAGAAAAAAAAAGGATAAATGGGGAATTTTCTCTCCCTCTCTTTGAAAATTAAGAGTCTCTTTTCCTACTTTTTGAACCAAAAATAAATGGCTTCTCCTGGAGGTATTTTTTTTGTGTGTTTTGGTTTCGTCCTAAGTTTAAACTCTCTGCTAATACAATGGATTTCAAATTCTGTTCTTTCCTCGTTCATCTACTACCATTTACTTTTCAGAGTTTTAAAATATTTGTTCCATGCATTCTGTCCATGTTTTATGGCTGCATTCAGTGGGAGAGAGATATTGTTGTTCTTACTTAGAATCAAAGCTATGATACTATTTTTCATATCAAAAAATATCAAGGACCAGCAATAAGTCTAATAATACATGTAGAAGATTTCTGTGGGCAGAATTAATAAAACTTTATTGAGAAACCTAAATAAAGGGAGATAAATACCATGTTTATGGACTAGTATAAAGATATCAATTCTTTCCAAGCTAATTTATAGCTTTGATGTGTTCCCAGTCAAAAACTTAAAGAGGATTTGTGAAATTTGACAGAATGATGCCTAATTTTATGGAAAGAGATAGGGCCAAGAATAGATAAGGCTATCTTGAAGAACACTAAGATGAGAGGACTTCCACCAGCTGAAGACTTGTAGAAGTTGTAGTCATTAAGGTAGTGTGGTGGTAGCCTAAGAACAAATATACCAAACTAACATAACAGAGCACCAGAAACAGACTCACACATTTATTGATGCCTGATTTTTTTTTTTTGGCCACACTGTGTGGCATGTGGGATCTCAGTTCCCTGATCAAGGCTCGAACCCACACCCCCTGGAGTGGAAGCGCACTCTTAACCACTGGACTGCCAGGGAAGTCCCACCTGATGCTTGATTTATGTCAAAGATGACGTGGTAGAATAGTATAGAATGGTTGATCTTCTCAGTCAGTAGTGCTGGGACATTTTCTTATTTATACAGGAAAGAAATGAAACTTGGCCTCTAGCTCACCCCATACATAAAAATTAACTGCAGGTAGATTACAGATCTAGGTGTGAAAGAACAATAAAGATTTTAGAAGACAGTATAGAAAATTTATTCATGACCTTCAGGTTGCAAAATATTTCTTAAAACACCAAATATACCACAATTATAGATAAATAAATTAATTTATGATGTGAACCAGGTTTCTCATAATTGAAGAAGGGAGTTCAAAATATGGAATGTAGGAAGGCTAGAATGAATGGTGGATATAATCAGACCAGAGGCATCTGTATGACTTCATATGTATGTGTGTGTATCCATATATGTATATGTTATGTGTTTTTAATGTGTGAATCTGTTTGTGTGTATATATATATATATATATATATATATATATTTAGAAAGTGAGAAAGGTAGAGAGCAATGATGTATAGGTATAGAGGTATATAGATATGGTGGGGATGTATGCATGTCCTGGATGTCGTTGCTTTTAAACCTTTCAATGGAGAGTTGAAACTGTATGTGGGTGTCTACATACACACACACCCACATATGCATGTGTATTCAAGTGCACGCGCACACATGTCTGTTTCCTAGTTGGTCAGCTGAGAGGGCCTAGACACAGTTGGTACTCCAGCAGCAGAAACATAACTGGCATCAAGATCTTGGCTTCTAAATACCGTTCTCCACTAAAAAGAAACAGCATTCCTTGGAGAAATAACTGATTCTAGGTTGGATGATAAGCCTAGATAAGCCTGGAATCTCTTATGCCAGATAGTAAGGAATTGTTCAAAGAATGACGAGAACATGTCAAAAGAAGACAGGGCTAGCTTGAAGAGTTCCTACTGGCCAAGTCTGGGACAGTTGGAATATGAAAATAAGTGATAGTAGTGGATTATCACCCTTTGAATGAGGTAAGAACTCGTGATCTTTAATATAAAAAGTACAAAAATGAATAAGAAAACTCAGGGGGAGGGATAAATTAGGAGTTTGGGATTAATATATACGCACTACTATATACAAAACAGATAAACAGCAAGGTCCTACTATATATAGCTTAGGGAACTATAGTCAATATCTTATAATAAACTTTAATGGAAAAGAATATATGTATAACTAAATCACTTTGCTGTACACCAGAAACTAAGACAACATTGTAAATCAACTATACTTCAGTTAAAAAAAAAATAGGAGGGGACTTCCCTGGTGGTCCAGTGGTTAGGACTCTGTGCTCTCACTGCCCAGGGCCCGGGTTTGATCCCTGGTCGGGAAACTAACATCCCACAAGCTGCATGGTGAGGCAAAAAAAAAAAGAAGAAAATTACCATTTGGCAGCCATCATGGTAATAACTGATTAGGCAAGAATCATCCAATGGATGCTAATATTCGTGGGTAAAAGTTTGATAAGTAACAAGATATTTATATAACCTCAAAATAGCTTCCCACAAAATGCTTATTAATTACAAAGGAAAAAAAATAGCTTTATAGAGGAGAAACTTGTCAGATACCACCTTTAACAACCGATCGAAGTTAACATCACCAGAGATGGGACAGGTAGACAAATGTGCCTCTTAGTAAAATGCAGTGAGAACATGGCTATATTTCTATGATGTTCCTGCCCAAAATGCATAACTGGAATCTAATTATAAGGAACAGTGAAAATGCAGGCCATGGACTTGGAAAAGATAATTGCATCTCACATATATTTGACAAAGGATTGGTATCCAGAATATAAAAATATCTATAAATCAATAAGAAAAGAACTGAGAACTTAATAGGAAGTGGATGAAAGTCTTGAACAGGCATTTCACAAAAAAGAAAGTTTAGATGTCTAGCAAACATATGAAAAGAGAGGCTCTTCCTCATTAGTAATCAGAAATGCAAGTTGCAATCAGGAAATACCATTGCATACCTACCACATTTGCAAAAGATTAATTTGACATATCTGGTGATGGCAAGAATATCCATAAATGGGAATCCTTATACACTGCTAGTGGGAGTATTAGTTCATACAACTACTTTGGAAAATGCTTTATCATTATATACCAAAATTTAAGATACATATTCTCTGTGATCTGTCAGTTCTTCTTCTCTATATATATTCTAGATAAATACATATAATATGCAGGATATGTCTACAAGAATGTTCAGAGCAGCATTTATGTTTGTTTCTTAGAGCAGCATTGCTTTTAATAATATGCAAACAGTCCAGGAACATTAGAATGGATACATTATGGTACATACAAGGGAATATTAATAAGTAATGAAAATGAATGAATCACAGCTATATGTGTCATGAATTAACCTCTGACCAAATGTTCATGAAAAGAGCAAGATAAAAGAATACATGCAGTATGATTTCACGTACACAAAGTTCAGAGGGCCGGCAAAACTAAACCATGTTATTTAGGCATGCATGCAGAAGTAGGAAAACTACAAAGAAAAGCAAGGGAGTGATTTCCCAAAAAAGTCAGGGCAGTGCTACTTTGCTTGTGGGAGAGAAATGTCCTTTTGAAGGGACACACGGTCTTTTGGGTTGCTGGAAATAGTGTCTTCTTTTTTTAAGTGGTGGTTATGCACACCTTCATTTTAGTTTATTCTTTGTGGTGTCTGTTTTATGTACACCTCTAGCTTTTTAAAAAAATCGACTTAATGGAGTTTTGTGAGGGAGTGGATATAGATGTATTTTGTTGTTTTATTTTTTTGTTTGCTATGTTTAATGAGAATCTCAACCCTTCTTTGTAAATTAAAAAATACAAAAACAAAAACTTACCATCTACCTCTCCCTGTCCTCTGGCGAAATGTAAACTTCATGTGGTAGAGAGAGACCTGCCTCTTTTCCATCACATTCTGCCCTGTGTGCCTGGTCCACGCTAACTGCTCAGTAGACGTTTGTTGACTTGAATCCCCACAGTCATCCCGCTGTGAATATTTGTTGAGACTTAAATGGTACAAGGAACAAATTACCTTAAGCAATGGGGAATTATGAGAATACAGAAAAGGAGTAGAAGACTGTGAGGGAAAACTGTGGCCTGCCATATCAGTAAACAAAGGATGCTGTAGTAAACAAAGGATGCTGCATCCCCCCACCCCCACCCCGTGAGCCCTGAAGGAGCACAGGACAGAGGTGAATGGGCTGCCTGCTGTCAAGCTGTCAGCCGCTGCAGTCACCCCCAAAGGTGCACCCTGAGGAGACTCAGGATGGGGAAGAATACTGGTCCTAGATAGCTAAGGTGCATATCAAAGCAATGATTTCAATGAGCCCAGACTCTTGCATCTTCCCATACGAAGAAAAGTGCTAAATTCATTCACTTGAGATGTCTGGTTTTCTTTGGTTAACAGTAATCTTGCGTTGCGACTATGTGGTCTTTGTTGCAAAACTCCTATATATCCTGGCTTCTCCCTTACCTCTTCAGAGCAGTCCCTCAGAACTACCTGAGAGGCTGCCTCCTGGCCTTGAAGTCCTCAGAAAGTCCGCCAAATAAAATATAATTCTCAACGTTTAGGCTGTGTAATTTTTTTCAGTCGACAAGACAACTCTTCCAAGAATCTTCTAACACAAGTCGTACGTAGTACAACTGGGCCTCAGATATCAGGAACTTGGTGGGCTCGGGGGAGTGGTTACTCTGTCTGTGTTGGACTGTGTGGCTGTTCCTGTCATAATATCTCAACCTCTCCCTGTGTTGGGTCCATTAAAAAAAACTGGCTTGCATGAGGATCGCAGGGACCGCCCTGGCCTCTGTGTACATAAAGTCTGTACATAAAGTCCTTTTGGCTTTACTGCCTATTACTACCTGCTACATTTCTTGGTATTTCCTTGAATATCCAGAAAGTGGAATCTGACCCAGCTCACCTTTTTGAAGCCAGGCCACATCATGGGTTGCTGGTCAGCCTGTAGCTTTTTTTTTTTTTTTAACATCTTTATTGGGGTATAATTGCTTTACAATGGTGTGTTAGTTTCTGCTTTATAACAAAGTGAATCAGTTATACATATACATATGTTCCCATATCTCTTCCCTCTTGTGTCTCCCTCCCTCCCACCCTCTGTATCCCACCCCTCCAGGTGATCACAAAGCACTGAGCTGATCTCCCTGTGCTATGCGGCTGCTTCCCACTAGCTATCTACCTTACGTTTGGTAGTGTATATATGTCTATGCCTCTCTCTCGCTTTGTCACAGCTCACCCTTCCCCCTCCCCATATCCTCAAGTCCGTTCTCCAGTAGGTCTGTGTCTTTATTCCTGTCTTACCCCTAGGTTCTTTTGGTATTAAATTCTTGGCCTTTGGAATCAGGTGTCACCCTGGTCCAATCAGTTGTATGCGGTGAGTGTTGGTCACGTTGTCTGCCCAGGCTGAAACGCCTAGAAACGTCTGCGAGTCTGATGGACAATACACTTGACGTGATAACTATAATTTTTCTATTACGGGATGTTTAGGTTGTTTCCATTTTTTTTTTATTACTTTAAATAATGCTGCAGTAAACATCTCGGTCCTAGTTGTAATGTTTGTTTGCACATCTGAATGTTTTCTCAGGATAGAGTCCTAGAAATAGACATAATGAATCAAAGTACTTAAATCTCTTTGCAGTCTTTTAATTCATATTGCCAAATTGCCTTCCAGAAAAGTCACATGTTTTTATACTGCAGTAGCGTATGAGAGTGACAGGTGCACCATACTGTTGCTTTTTGCTGTTCATTCTTCAAAGCTGAAAAAAGTACATTCGGCTATTTAGTGCTCCAAAAGCCTTTCTCTGGTACATATTCTGGGTCCCACGGGATCACAGATGACTACTTTAGTAACTGTAACTTTATTATACATATTTTTTTTTGCCAGCTTTCTATCCTAGTATCCTCATTGCTGCTGCTCTAATATCATGGACAATTCCATATTTTCCTTGAAGCCCTGCTCTGAATATCCCCAGTCTTCGTACCAGTTTCGGTTCTAGTCAGGGCAAGGGACAGATGAACTGAAGTAAAAACAAGGTTTATTTCAGTATACACAATGAATCATCAAGGAAGGGCACCTGAGCTTCAGCGTGATTAGAACTAAAAAGCTGGTAGAATAAACCGCGTTTTCTTAGAGATTTTGCATACATGTTTTCTTGTGAGTTCTTTCTTATTTTCGGATATCTGATCCATTTGCTTCTCAAACTGGTGATTTCAGTTTCAAATTGCACATGGTTCTTAATGGCTGCCTTATCCCTGAATATGTATGACTTTTCAGCTCAACTCTCCCTGCTAACTCTGGGTTTTCTGGTTTAAATTCCCCAGAACAGACTTCGGCATAGCTCATCTTTTTCAGCTATTAGCCACTGGTCATTATTCTGGACCCATCCTTGCCTCCTGTCAGCTTTGAGTAGGGGAAAGAGTCACAAGATGTAAAACATTTAGCTGGGGTTCTATGTAAAATAGTGTACACTGGATTATTTAATCTTTTTATCAAGACTTTTTGAAGCAAATTTGCGTACACTTAACAGAATCACAGTTTAGAAGTTGAAAGGGGTCTCAGAAGTGATCTAGTCACAATCTTTCGTTTGACTGATTAAGGAATTATCTGTAGAGAGACTGTGATTTGCCCATTGTTATAGTCAGTGTTAGTACCTCTAGATTCTCAAGAATGTACTCTTTCCATCATACTGCAGGATTGGAAGTTTAATTACAATTTAATAGTTTAATCATATTATTTGGGAAATATTTTTTTGAACACTGTCAGGACCATCTCCCTCAAAATATCAACATTTAGATTAAATGATTTTCTGGAAATGGCCAGTAGTTAACAAAATAATTGAAGGTTGTCATAAACATTACATATTAATATTGCTACATAATATACTATTAACTTTAAAATCCTTTCAGATGGAAAATGTATTAAGAACAAATTAAGGAACAAGATATTAGGTACTTATTTTCTCTATTTCTGATAATTTAATGTCCAAAAAAGCTCATTTTATTTCTTTAGACGTAGCAGTTTTAAAAAGTAGTATCTTACTTCAGTATTCTCTATGAGGCAAATTATTTTATACTGTAAGCTTTAGAGAACAACTTTGAGGCTGAAAGGTGACTCCTAGTTTTTATACCTGCTGGCCAGTCCATGGGGCTTATTGTTACCAGTATTACTATGATTTCCTTTATACATTTTTGATAATTAATACTTTGAATGGTTTATTCTTAGCACTGACATAAAATAGTTATTTATAAGAGAAGATAATTTTTGGGTTTTATTTCCAGACCTACCTTTTAATGAGAATGCAGGCAAGTGGAAGATAGAGCTGGTTTTGTAATGGTTAATTAGAATTAATTAATTAATTATGGCATATTTTTCTTTTCAAGGTCTCATTTTCCTTTCAGATGGTACTAGTATCAGTAAATTAAAAAAACATGTTTGTTCTTGGTTCAAGGGTATAGAAATAGGCTTAGTTTGGACTACAGGTGTCTGTTTCTTTTTATCTTAGTATTTAGAAGTTTTTTTATAGGTCCATCTTGTTAGTAAATTATCAAAATTGGCTAGCTTTTGACTAATATTAAAAACAATTCTTGTTTAAATTTAATGTTTTAATTTTAATTAGAGAAAGTTCTACTTTCAGATCACTTGCTTCTCTGGGGTTGTTAGGAAGAAATTAAAACAAAAATCATTTTGTCTCTTACCCCTTAATCACAAATATGTAGTATTTTCTTCAATTTTCTTTTCTTCCTTTTTTCTGGCCATAAATTTTTGTTTTTACATGCTATTAATCTTTGTCTTATGTATCACTTAGCATACTGCTTGCAGCTTTGCTTTCTTCTACTGTTACTTATAAGTAGCCTGCTAATTTTGCATTTCCTGGTGTGCGTTGTTTCTAAGAGGAACAGTCCCTTTGGTTACCACACAAGTAGTCATAGTAGATTATTTCCAATGTTGCTTCACACATCATTGGCTTAGTCTGAGCTTTTTGCATAATATTTAGTTTTTCTTTGTTTTGTTTATTTTAATATATAGTTTCTTTCTCATTTATTTTGCTCATTCAGCATTGTTGAATGAACTTCAAACTGTTGGAATGATTGAATCATCTCAGTAAAATGTGTTCTTACTAGTGTGGAAGGAAGAGCTTCTTTTCAAATACTACCGTCTCGCCCTTTTCTAACTCTAGTTTAGACTTGTATCTGAATGACAGGAGGCTTATTTATTTTGGGGGGTGGTGGTAGGCAGTAATTGATAATGGTAAGGGTTTGACTTTAGGTGTAGAAACTTATAGGAAGACAGGTGAGGCTGATTGAATATATTGCTGATAATAAGTACTCATAGGGACTTCCCTGGTTGTCCAGTGGGTAAGACTCTGTGCTCCCAATGTAGGGGGCCAGGGTTTGATACCTGGTTGGGGAACTGGATCCCACATGCATGCCACCACTAAGATCCCGCGTGCTGCAACTAAGACCCAGCGCAGCCAAAAAAAAAAAAAAAAAAGTACTCATTTTGTAGACTTAAATTTCATTTTGAGAACTCTCATTAAGTCCAGAATGTGTATTTTTTATGCATAAGTCTATGGTTTCCTGGTAAGCCATAAATTAGGTTTTAAAATAGTCAGTGGCTTCTTATGATCTGTTTATAAAATTTTAAAAATTGGAATTGTGTATTATATTAATATACTATCTCAATTAAGAAAATGTTTTCTTTGATATGTTTGCACCTTCATATGTCTTCAGCTCAGGTATTTTGTTAAAAAAAAAAAAAAGAATTCGTTAGCTACGTATGACAAAGGATAAGTTCTATGAAGAGCTCTTATAAATCACTGAGAACAACAGTACTAAAGACTTAGTTAAGAAATGGACCAGTGGGAGACTGGCAGTCCAGTGCTTAGGACTCCCCACTTCCACTGTCAGGGGCCCAGGTTCCATCCCTGGTCGGGGAACTAAGATCTCACAAGCTGCGCTGTGTGGCAAAAAAAAAAAACCAGAAAAATAAATGGACCAGTAACAGGAATAGTCAGTTTGAAGAGAAAGAAATACAAATGGCTGATAAATATATGAAAAGATGTTCCTAATAAAAATACAAATTAAAACAAGTAGATGCCAGGTTTTGTTGGATTAGAAAGATTAAAACATTTGATAATGATCAGGATTAGTGATGAAGTGGACAAACAGGTACTTTTTTTATATCTGGGGAGTATGATTTTTTTGAAGGGCGGTCTGCTTTAGTTTTTTTTTTTTGCCGTACGCGAACCTCTCACTGTTGTGGCCTCTCCCGTTGAGGCTCCGGACGCGCAGGCTCAGTGGACATGGCTCACAGGCCCAGCCGCTTCGCGGCATGTGGGATCTTCCGGCACCGGGGCACAAACCCGTGTCCCCTGCATCGGCAGGCGGACTCTCAACCACTGCGCCACCAGGGAAACCCTGCTTTAGTTATTAATTCTAATCACTGACGCAGCAAATAATGTCTTAGAATTTATTTTGTGGGTATATTTCCATACATATGCATAGTATCATTTACATGAAGATGTTCATTGAAACATTTTTTGCAATAGTAAAAGACTGGAAACAACCTAAATTAATTATGGCAAAGCCACAAAATGGAATACTATGCAACTATTAAGAAGAATGGGGGCTTCCCTGGTGGCGCAGTGGTTGGGAGTCCGCCTGCAAATGCAGGGGACACGGGTTCGTGCCCCGGTCCGGGAAGATCCCACGTGCCATGGAGCAGCTAGGCCCGTGAGCCATGGCCACTGAGCCTGTGCGTCCGGAGCCTGTGCTCCACAATGGGAGAGGCCACAGCAATGAGAGGCCCACTTACCGCAAAAAAAAAAAAAAAGAAGAATGAAGTAATTCCTTTTGTGGGATTTGGAAAGTTTTCAAGATATATTGTTAAGTAAGTGGACAAGAAGTTGCAGAATTGTGTATAGCATAATCCCTTTATGTTAAAAAGAAAGATTTATATGTAGATACACTTGTATGTACACTAAACATTTCAGGAAGAGTTCATAGGTAACTGTTAAGTGATTCCTCCTTGGCTATGAGTGGGGACGGTCAAGGCTAAGAAGGTGACTTAATTTTCCTATATAGTTTTAAAATTTAGTACATGTGTTATTCTCTCTATAAAAAAGAATATTTTGTCATTGAAAGCATAAAACACTTTAAGTGGTTTATTTAGCTTTAATGGATAAGTACTATTTGAAAGTTCTAGCTTAATAAGGGATCCATTCAGCATTCAATAAGGAAACTTATTTATCCATTTTAGAAGTTAATTTTTAATTCTGTGAGTATCATAAGCAGTTAGGGTTTTAACTAGGTGACTAAAATGAAGAGAGGGAAAGGATGTTTTCTTGAGAAATTTTTGTTAATCTGTGCGTTGTTTTCTTGGTTGTAAAATTTTTTCATAGGTCAACACTGACCTCTTAAGACTATTTCCTGAAGGTGACTTGGTACAACCAAGTAATCACGAAAGCCCAGACAACCCTGTATTCTCTTTAGTTTTTTGTTTGTTTATAGAGCAGAAATCACAGCAGAAATGAAGAATATATATGAATTTATGTAATTAACCAAGAAGATGAACAAAAATTTAAGCACTAGAAAACAATATGATAGAAGATGGTCATCACTGAAGTGTATAAAACAGTGTAAAAAGGTCTAAATTTGCATGCCAGTATGTGTTTGCCTTGTGACTTAGGACTTTGATTAAATCATATGAACTTCCATTTCTTTATATTAAAGTGGGATTAATAACCAACTTCTAGGTTAACTGCAGTCTTGAAGGAAAGACTAGGAATGTGGAATGCATAGTACAGTACTTGTACCCAGCAGGCTTTCAATAAATGGCACCTCTTTCTTGTAATTATTTTTCTAGCTTTTACTAGCATGTGCCTTATATTTATATGAATCAAAACTCTCAGGGGGAGGCGGGAGTTTAACAGTAGCACTCTTGGTAGAGTATTCTTGTTAAATGAGACTATAGCACCTTGTTAAGTTAGTGAAACCTTTCAACAGGCTTAGTACCTCTTGATTCATCAGTGCTATTCTTTTTAAAATTTAGACACATCTGTCAACAGTTGTCACTGATCTCAAACTTTGACCCTGTAACTCCCATGTTGTTAAAGCATCCAACTACTCCATAGAAAATGCCAGTATAATGTATTCATAGTCTGTATTCTTATAGGAAAGGTCATGTTTGTGTAAGATTTATTACTCAGCCATAAAAAGAAAAGAAATTGAGTTATTTGTAATGAGGTGGATCGACCTAGAGTCTGTCACACAGAGTGAAGTAAGTCAGAAAGAGAAAAACAAATACCGTATGCTAACATATATATGGAATCTCAAAAATAAGGCTCTGATGAACCTAGGGGCAAGACAGGAATAAAAACTCAGATGTAGAGAATGGACTTGAGGACATGGGGAGGGGGAAGGGTAAGCTGGGATGAAGTGACAGGGTAGCATATATACACTACCAAATGTAAAATAGATAGCTAGTGGGAAGCAGCTACATAGCATAGGGAGATCGACTTGGTGCTTTGTGACCACCTAGGGGAGTGGGATAGGAAGGGTGGGAGGGAGATGCAAGAGGGAGGGGATATGGGGATATATGTATAGCTGATTAACTTCATTATACAGCAGAAACTAACACCACATTGTAAAGCAATTATACTCCAGCAAAGATGTTTAAAAAAATAGGAAGAATAAATTTTTTAAAATTGGGAATTCCATGGTGGTCCAGTGGTTAGGACTCGGCACTTTCACTGCTCAGGGCCTGGGTTCAGTCCCTGGTAGGGAAACTAAGATCCCATAAGCTGCAAGGCGTGCCCCCCCCCCCAATTTTTTTCTTTACTTTACACTTTAATTTATCTAAGACTTAAGGGAAATCTGAGAAATTAGAACAGTGTTTGAGATATGAGTATTACTTATTTGAAATACTACATTATGAAAATAATGTAGTCAAGGCAATTAGTATATATTAAACTGAGGTTAGAGAAGACTGAGTATGTTATGCCTATTCAGCTACACTTAATCATTGTTCAGAATGACATTGAACCCTCTAGAGAAGGCAACAGTATTTTTATTATTGTCACGATAGTGTGTTAATTCAGAGGATTTTATGGCTTTAGAAAATGATACTTAAATTTTTTTCAAGTGTAACATTTTAATAAGGTAAAAGAAGAGGGTCACTTGTTTTTCAGCCTCAGCTAATTGACAGGGCTCTCCTAATGATATTTTGGATCTCACAAATAAAAACATAGAATCTTGGTAATAACAAATACTCAGGTTTTTAGCTCCCATATAATAATTTTGGGATAACACACTTTGTCTAAGGAAGAGATTCTTTAAGACATAAACTAATGAAATCTACGGACCCAGTGAAAACCAGAACATTCACATGGTTTTAAATATAATTTCCAGGATTTCAGAGACCTCCTGAAACCATCTATGATTCACACCCACTAGACTCAGGTTGAAAACTTCAATCAGGTTGGAAATTTAGTTTCAGTGCTCAAAGTAGAGACTAGTTTTCTCTTTCCTGACAGGATGGATTCAGTCTCCAAAAGTAAGGTTAAAACAAGTGAGGGTTAGAGCATGTCCTTGCCTTTAGAACTTGTGCTACACAATTATCTCTTAGTTATAAACTGTCAGCTAGTTATTAATTCTTCATCATAAGGACAGTTCAGTCCTTCCATAAAAGAAACTCCCACGTGAAGAGAAGGAAAGGATGTTTTTCTAAGATTCTTAGAAAAAGAATCTTGCGTTTGGGCCAATACCATATCCTTGACTTTGAGAAATATTTTATATACATCAGTACTGTTATTAGTGCAGGACACTGGTGTATGGTGCTATGGCATAGGGGTGGTTCTCCTAGGAACCCAAGGGAAGAACTTGGTTAAGGGGTTCCATTTGTTCCAGAAAGGGCTTAGTGCCCTTTTCCCTGCTTCCCTGTAGTGATCCTGTAGCTTCTCTACCACATGTGGAATAGATAGTTTATACTCAGCCGAGTCAGAGATGTTTATTTACCTAGTACAAAGAAGCCCATATCTTGTACTCTCTGGGATCATTTTAGTATTTGCTTGTAGTCTCAGTGAGCTCCTGCTTTTCCTTCTGCACTATAAACTTTTCCTCTGGTAAAACTGAATTCTGAAAAAGAGGAATGAAACAAATTGCTTTTGACCTAAAATGGAAAGAATGGAAGTCTCTTGAGTAATTATAGATTTTGTATAAACCTTCTCAGCTGCTGGTCTTTACTCTGAGCTAGATGCTGTGGGAAATTATACTTGGGATTACAAATATGAGCATGGGCCTTTTAGTGCTTATAAGACATCTTAGTGGAGTTGGGGTGATGCAATGGAAAGAGCAGGAGCTTTACTATGAAGCAAATGAATCCTCACTCTGTGAACTTGGGCGAGTTACTTATCCTTTCTGGACCTCAGTTTCTCCACCTTTACAAGGGGGCCTGTGAAGATATGATATTCATAAAGACCCTAGCAGACTGCCGGAGCATAGAAGGGTATTCAATAAATGGTAAATTATTAAGGAAGGCTTTGATAGGTTCTCTTCTGGTAGGTCTTCTAAATCCATGACGCTGTTAGACTGGAAAATAAGCCAAAATCTTTCTTTTTCTTTGTATAGCTACCATCATAAACTTGGCTAAATTATTAGCTTATATCAACTGTCTGAACTCCATGTTCTTTGACCAAGTTTCCAGGTACATAGACGAGCCAGAAATTAGGAAGACTTTGAATCATTTATTTGTTATACAGATATCTGTATCTGTTGAGGGCTGTGCACATGCTGGGTGCTAGGACTAGAGTGGTAAACAAGAACATGGTCCTTGCTCTGATGGACCTCTCAGTGTAGTAGGCACCAGACAAACAAACACACATGTATATAAATCATTAAAATCTTATGCGCCTTCAGTTATAGAATGCATGTGATTCAGTACTGACTGATTATGAGTCCCCTGTTCTCGCACACTTGGGGTTATGTGTATTTTAGACTCTTTAGACAAAGGTGAAGAAAAATACTATTCAACTTCTGTTCTTTTCCAGCTCTCTGTGTGCAGTAGTTCATGGGGTTCCGTTCTAGCCGTGACCATGGATACTATATAAAAGAGTAGGTATTGCCTAGGTGTGGTTCCACAGGACGCTAGTGCCACGCACGATTGTTCTGTTATGATGGTAATTACTAGTTTGATAAGGGATTTGAGACCATTTTAGACCAGTGGTCTCTAAACTTTTGGTAACTGCATAGTATTCTACTCGATGGATATTCAGTAACTTATTTAACCACTTCCCTACTGATAGATGCTATGATTATTTTCAGTTTTTGCTGCTTAAAATAATGAGGCAGTGAATATCCTTCTCTATGTATTTTGGCAAGCTTTGCTAGTATGCTTATAGGAAAATAGGGACTTGTCAATCAAAGGGTATATTGTATTTAAAATTTTGATAGATATTGCCAAATTCTTTTATCCATGACGATCCTGATTTAGTAAGTCTGGGGTGGGACCACTCAGTTTGTATTTTTAACAAGTTCCCTAGGTGATTTTGAGGCAGCCAGGTTTGAGAACTATTGCATTTCAGAAAAATGGCAAGATTCTCTACTTCTAAGGAGCATGGTACATGTCCTCTGGCAAAGGTCAGGCAATTATGGCTATCTAGGGAGGAGTAAAAATCCTCTTCAGTGGCTGAGCAGTAAGAGCCTATGTCTAGAGCAGCTGTTGCTGGGGATGGCCCATCTTTAGAGAAGCAAGTGTGCTAATACTTATCTGAAATATTTTATGTCTCTTTGTCATGTAATGTAGGGGAAAAGAACATAAGAATTGTAAGGACCTGAGTTTGAACATTTTCCACTTACTAACTGTATAATCTTGGGCAAATAAATGAACTTGAATCTTTCTTTATATAATGATAATGATACTCTCTTCCTCTCAGGTTTGTTGCAAAGATGAAAGGGGGAGTGATTTAATGTTTATTTACTTATTTTTTTGCTGCTTTGGGTTTCCGTCACTGCGCGTGGGCTCTTCTGTAGTTACGGCGAGCGGGGGCTACTCTTGGTTGCGGTGTGCGGGTTTCTCATTGCGGTGGGTTCTCTTGTTGCAGAGCACGGGCTCTAGGTGCATGGGCTTCAGTAGTTGCAGCACGTGTGCTTCAGTAGTTGCGGTGCATGAGCTCAGTAGTTGTGGCTCGCAGGCTCTAGAACGCAGGCTCAGTAGTTGTGGTGCACGGGCTTAGTTGCCCCGCGGCATGTGGGATCTTCCCGGACCAGGGCTCGAACGTGGGTCCCCTGCATAGGCAGGCAGATTCTTAACCACTGTGCCACCAGGGAAGTCCCGATTTAACATTCATTGAGTACCTTTTGTCTTTGCTGGTAACTTATAGATATCTGTCTCATGGCAGTTTGTCATTTAGTTGTGATTGGTGATTCACTTGGTTGTCTCCCCAATAGACTCACTGGGACCACATCTTGTGTTTTTGTATTCCCAGTTGCTAGCCCAGACTTGGGACATCATGCACTGTTTTGTGTCTTTAATGAGTGACGTGTGCTAAGCACTATGGAAATAGATTTTCTGTCCTAAGAAATAAGTATTATTTCTTCCATTCTACCACAAGGAACTGCTCAGAGAGCTTAAGTAACTTGCTTAAGATCCTGTAGTACTGCAGAACCAACACTGAAAACCCCACGTGTGGTGATTCCAAACTAGGTAAAGTTTTGCTCTTACCATCAATCTGCTTTGCTGAGATAATGCTATAAAGTACTTTGGAAATTGTGAAATGTTTAAGGGTAAGATTATTTTTGTTATTTTAATAATATAAGTGTAAAGGTTAGCATGGTGACACAAACATTTCTTCTACCTATACTCAGGATTCCCATTCAGTTTACCTTTCTTGAATGCATAGCACAGCAAATCTGCTTTGTCTATGAGAGTATAAGTGGTTATTTCCTCCTGGGAGTGATTTTTTCCCCCCATAGTTCCTTTGTTTAAAATTCCGTCTTTGTTTTTCATTTGGGGAACTTTCTGGTATGTGCAAACACATGAGTTGAAGATAGTTTATAGTAGTTAGAGCAGGATTTTGGCAACACTGGAAGTTTCAGTGACCAGTAGAAGTAGTGTCTGTCTTCCTCTCTGGTCTTTATCTTCAGTTCCCTCTTTCATTACCAGCCATATGTGGACCTCACTGGCTTAGCTGTCATCACATGTCAGCCCTGGCTACTGGATATCTGTATTTTGTAGGACATGATCATATTGCTTAAGGCTGTAGAAATAGTGGGAAAAAAATATCACCTCATAAACTTTATGTTGCTTTTTGTGGGGCTTTTTCATTTGAGAATTACATTGTTAGGTTGTTTTAAATATTTAACCATAAGTTGAGTTTGGAAGAAAAAGAAAAATGTCCCCACCCTCTGGCCCTTATGTCATCATAAAATTCACAAAGTTGCAAAACAGGAGTAGCATACACCAAGAAGAAGTGTGGCAATAGGAAGAAATATGCAGTTTTGCTCATTATAGTTCTTTTGAACAAGGGAATTTTCCAGGAACTTGACTTTGTGTTTCATTTTATTTTCCAGACCAAATACTTGTCACATTTTATATAAATCAGTTTATTTTTTATTTTGTTTAGCGTGTGTGTGTGTCTAACCACTTTGGATTGGTGTCCTCTCTCTGTCTCTCTGTCTTTCTCTCATGCCTGGTAAGGTTGAGGGGAGGGGGCAGGCAGGCTGGCTTCATCATGGATTCACTTCGGCAGTTGAGTTTGTTTAGTGTTTGCCTTAGTGCGTGTAATTCTGCCTCAGGGGTTCATGTCTATTTAACTAGCTCTTTAAGCCATGTGGAATTGTGTTGGAAAATGCATCTGATTTCTATCTTGATCTTCCTCAAGCCTGGTTTGAACCCTGGGAATGCAATTGCAGCCTTCAATACCTCATTACTTTTAGGTGGAGGTTTTATTCTTTAGGGTTTACTGAGATGAGCTTCAGAGAGAAATTCTAAACCAAAAGATTTATGGGGGATGGAGGCTATAGTGTTTAAGACCTGGAAGAACCCTTTTCCTGTTAGTAGCAGTTGTTGAATGATAATGCATGGTGTGTCGTCACCCCATGTTTTTGGTGTGACTTTTAATGTTCTGATTTGGAAATTGACATTTTTAATATTCTTACATTAACTATTTTTGTAAAATATGTCACAGTATCCTTTGCAATAGCAGCAAAAACTAAGATAAACTAATTCACAAATTACATATCTTACATAATGTAAAACTTTTCTTTTTAGGCATATGGATCGGGCTGTGATATTGTTATTTTGGCAAATGACTTTGAATGTGTGCAGATCATTCCTGGTGCTAAGCATGGAAACATCCAAGTCAGCTGTGTGGAGTGTTCTAACCAACATGGAAGAGTAAGGGATTTATTTACTTTATTAAATATCATCTTTTAATGTATTTAACAATCTCAGAGAGTATTCTTATGCTTTTATATAAGGCTTGCCTACACTTTCTAATTATGTATTATACCTTGCTTAGATGGATGTTAATAGGAGTGGGTAAAATGATAGGTTATGTACAAATTTTAAAGAGCCATTAAGCTGATAAGTGATAATTAATTGTTCTATCTGTATATACTGTCTTAAAAGATTTGTAGGCTTCATATTCCTGTGTGTACTAATATTCTGCCAGTTGATAGTTCTAGCAGCTATTAAGCCAGTAGCAAGGAAGTAAACTTTTATCTTCTATATCTAGCATACCTTATCTCTCCCAAATTATAACATCAAATTTTTATCAAGAAATGTAGCAAGTTGTTAGCATCTAATACAATATTTGTCATGTAACTGATGCTTTGTAAAGTTTCTGTTAATGAAACTTTATTTGTTGTTTGAAGAATGTTAAAGTTCATTCACTCAGACTTTAAACAGAGGATTTATTTTAAAAGAATTCAAGTTTCATCATATGTTCCTCTCCCCCCAAATTTCACACATAATATACATCAAATTTTGATTATATGTAAAGTAAATATAGCATATTTGCTGTATATTCTAGCAATTCATTAAGGCCAATGTTGTGTAGCAGAGTTAAATGTTTCTATGGGAATATAAGAATGATATTTTTCCTGTAATAATTGTAATAATTTAAGCAGTTTTAGTGTTCTAAAAATTGTTCTTTACTAAGTAATAATAAATTTTATCAAGGATATGTTAAATCGGAATATTCATGGTAATAAATAGTAATCATGCAAATTTATGCCAAATAATAAATTGTGATATTATATCATTTCTACTGTCCTACCCTGCTGTTTGTATTAAGCTTTAATATTTGGGTAAATGTGCCACTATATGACAATCCAATGATAAAACTGACATAGTATTGAAACACTGAATTTTCTGCTGTTTTCCGATGCTTGTTTCTTGCTTTTCTGAATTTTTTCCCCAGTCGTTCTCCCTAAGTATTGCTTACTCTTCAGAAAACACTCAGAGTGTCAGATTTCTCTCATTAATTTTTCATTGCTCATCTCCCTATTCCAAGCATGGTAGTTTTAAACCTGCTTAGAGTTGTTACGATAGTTGTCAGAGATGCATTTTAAAAAATTATTTATGTGCTGGTGATGATCACAGCAAACAGATACTCTGGGAGCAAAATTCTTGTTTTTGTTTTCTTTTTTTTTTTTTAATATAGAAGCCCTTGGTTTTCATAACCATGTTTTTACTTTTTCTAACCTGGTTGAAGGTAAAGAAGCCCAAATTGTGACATCTCTGATTCATTGTCTTTTATTGCCATCTTCTTTTATTTCATTTATCCCCAGTCCTTGTGACGATTACTTTCAAATTTATGACTTTGTATTAACCAGTTATAATCATTCGTTCATTCATTCATTGACATGTTGAATGTGATCATTCATAACACTTTTTACCTCAGTGTTACCGTGGCCAGGCATTTTAAGTAACTCTCCCCCTACCATTGTGGAGTACAGCTTTTTCTTGGAAAGAAAGTTAGATATTAAATAACAATTAAAATCACTTTTTTGGGGACTTCCCTGATGGTCCAGTGGGTAAGACTCCGCGCTCCCAGTGCAGGGGTTCCGGGTTTGATCCCTGTTCGGGGAACTAGATCCCACATGCGTGCCGCAACTAAGAAGTCCGCATACTGCAACTAAGGATCCAGCATGCTGCAACTAAATATGCCTCAATGAAGATCCTGTGTGGTGCAACTAAGACCTGGCACAGCCAAAATAAATAAATAAATATTTAAAAATAAATAAATAAATACACTCTGAGTGACTATAGATGCTAAAAATAAATAAATAAATGAAATCACTTCTTTTGCATTACAGTGCCCTGAAATCACAGTAGACCTTTTCGGCTTGCCTTAAAAACATGTATACCTAATTTAGCTTTATAGGTTAACCCATAGACCTAGAGGTGTGAGAAGAGATGGTTTTTGGTCTGTTCCCTGTAGTTGTTTCCCTCTTGCCAAGAGGAAGATAAACTGGGAACTGGCTTTCAAGGAATTATTGGAAAACAGGCTCTGGTAAGCTCCTAGAAACAGAGAAATTTGTGTTTCTTCTCATCAGGCATGTGACGTGGAGCAAAGTCCTCTTGGCCCCCAAACTCCTAGCTTAAGTCCACTAGAGATGTCTATATCAGCTGTTTCTCCTCCAGTTGCAGTGGATGTCTCTCTGGTTTCTCCTTAGTCCATTTTCTCTATTCCTCCTTCTACATGGTGTTCCCAATTGGTATTTTTTGTTTGATGGTATAGTTAATGGCATTTTATTTGATGTATTTTTAAAACCTGTTGCTCTTTGATGTCTTTTTTCTACTTCTCATGGTTTTTATATTATTTTCACTGGATTGTAAAGTTTCTGACAGATGTACCATTGAAATGTGTCTTCGTTAATAAAAGTTATTTCTGTATTTAAAAATGAAATTTTTATAGGAAAGGATGATTTCTTTGAATAGGTCAACCTTGTATTTGATATGGAAAATAAAGCCTGAATTTTTGATAAGAGAAGAGATTCTTAAGTCCAGTACTTTTCCAGTTATATTTATGGAAGGGAATAAACCATAAATACTGTATTGGGATTGTATGTAATCAGTTTATACATTATTGTGAAAAGGAAGTTACCTTTATTTTCTCTTTTCCTTAAATATTAATGCTTTGTTCATTCTTTTTTAGGTTGCAGCTTCATATGGTAATGCTGTTTGTATTTTTGAGCCCTTGGGCATAAATTCTCATAAGAGAAATTGTGTAAGTATTAAATGGTGGTAGAAAAGTTTTATAACTGAGTTTGGAATCCAGTTGACAGCAATAAAGAGCTCCTTAGCAGCTGGTGCTGAAGGTGGTCTGGAATATCAGTGTGAAGTTTGTCTGGTGCTTTATGGTAAGATCTTTTACATTCACTAGGAATATATTCCTAGGCCTTTTAGAAAATCAGTTTCCTAGAATATTGCTTATTGAGATTTGCCTTGTTAATTGGGATCTACCCCCAGGTGAACTCCTGTTGTTTCTTATCTAGATTACTAGACTAGTCTCCTGTCGAATATCTATCCTCTTGCCCTTTCCCTGTTCTCAGCAGAGTAGATCATGACACTTCTCTGCTGAAAACTAATGGCTCCATGCTTGTCTCACATTTAAAGCCAGAAAGCCTTAGAATGGACTACAGCCCTTCTTCCTCCACCCCCGCCTTGCCCCCCACACCTGCACCCATTTATTACCTCTCAGAGCTCATCTACTATTCTTGTCCTCTCTGGTCGCTCCAGCCACACTGGCATTTTTTTTTTTTTTTTCACACTGGCATTTTCACTGTTCTTTGGATAGTTACCCGCTCATCTTTGAGCCTTTGCATTGGTTGTTCTTTTGTCTGGAATGTCCTTCTTTCTCTAGATAGCTCCAGGGCCAGTTCCTACAGATCCTTTAAGTTTTTGCTTAGTAGTACCTTCTCAGTGAGATGTGCCTTGACCACCCTTCCCTTTTTTAAAAAAAATAATTATTTTCCTTAATTTTTTTTTTGGCTGTGTCGGGTTTTAGTTGCGGCACATGGGATCTTTGTTGAGGCATGCAGGATCTTTTCGTTATGGTGTGCGGTCTGCTCAGGTTTCTCTCTGTTTGTGGCGTGAGGGCTTCTCTCTAGTTGTGGTGTACGGGTTTTCTCTCTCTAGTTGGGGTGTGCGAGATTTGTGGCGTGAGGGCTTCTCTCTAGTTGTGGTGTAGGGGTTTTCTCTCTCTAGTTGGGGTGCGCGGGCAGGCTCTGTAGGTTTCGGCATGTGGGCTCTCTCTTTGAGGCAGGCGGGCTAAGTTGCCCCGAGGCATGTGGGATGTTAGTTCCCCGACCAGGGATCAAATCTGCATCAACTGCATTGGAAGGCGGATTCTTTACCTCTGGACCACCAGGGAAGTCCCTTGAACACCCTTTTAAAAATTGCCACTTGGTTCTCCCACTTTCCTTCTAACCTGCCTATCCTTCTAGTTTTAAACCTTTTTCAATAGAGCACTTATCTTGTTTATTTATTTATAGATTACTATTTAGAATGTAAGCTCCATGAGCGTAGGGAGCTTTGTTTCTTTTGTTCACCGATGCATCTCAAGTATCTGGAACATAACAGGTACTTCTGAATATTTGAATGAAGGAGTTAGGAGCTTAGGTAAACTCACTGGGTGCTGAATTATATTTTGTCTTACTTAATATTCAGAAAATCCAATACGGTTAGAAAAATTTTTTGATTTTAAAATTACTACATGCAGTAGAACTCCACCGTCACTCACAAATAGTTAAAACTGCCAGTGTGAAATCTGAACGCCAAGATTTCACCTCTTGACATATTTACCAGTAATTAAAAAAAAATTGTATTCTTAACTGCAGTAAATAAGTGGTTTTGATATTTTTCATTAAATGTATGTATATGAATTTTTTTTTACGTTTTCCCCCAGAAGTACAAATTATATCATAGTCTCTTCCCTATGATAATATTATGAAATGCATATTAAATTTTCAGAGTACTGGGCTTCCCTGGTGGCGCACTGGTTGAGAGTCTGCCTGCCGATGCAGGGGACATGGGTTCGTGCCCCGGTCCGGGAAGATCCCACATGCCGCTGAGCAGCTGGGCCCGTGAGCCATGGCCGCTGAGCCTGCGCGTCCGGAGCCTGTGCTCCACAACGGGAGAGGCCACAACAGTGAGAGAGGCCCGCGTACTGCAAAAAAAAAAAAAATTTTTCAGAGTACTTAAGAGTCATCGAGAGTACATATTTAAAAATTCAGGGGCTTACCTGGAGGCACAGTGGTTAAGAATCTGCCTGACAATGCAGGGGACATGGGTTCGAGCCTTGATCCGGGAAGATCCCACATGCCGCAGAGCAACTAAGCCCCGTGCGCCACAACTACTGAGCCTGTGCTCTAGAGGCTGTGCGCCACAACTACGGAGGCTGTGCTCTAGAGCCCATGAGCCACAGTTACTGAAGCCTGCGTGCCTAGAGCCCATGCTCCGCAACAAGAGAAGCCACCTCAATGAGACGCCCTCACACTGCAACAAAGAGTAGCCCTGACTCGCCACAAATAGAGAAAGCCTATGTGCAGTAATGAAGACCCAATGCAGCCAAAACTAAATAAATAAAATAAATAAATTTATAGAAAAAACATCAGATTCCATAAATAAATGATACAAATGAACTTATTTACAAAACAGAAACAGATTTACAGACTTTGCAAACAAACTTATGGTTACCAAAGGGGAAGGGTGGGGGGTGTGTGGGAGGGATAAATGAGGAGTTTGGGATTAACATATACACGCTATTATATATAAAGTAGATAATCAACAAGGACCTACTATACAGCCCAGGGAACTCTACTCAATACTCTGTAATAACGTATATGGGAAAAAAATCTGAAAAAGTATAGATGTATGTATGTGTATAACTGATTCACTTTGTTGTACACTGGCAACTAACACAACATTGTAAATAACTATACTCCAATATAAAATAAAAATTAAATTTAAAAAAATGGAAAAAAAAATCAGATTCCAGACCTCACTCCCCGAGTTTCTGCAGTGTAATTGGTCCACAGATTACACTCTGAGAAGCACTAATGGAAAGAATGTTAGGGATAGCTGTAGTTTTAGGAATGATTTTATTATTACTGTAAATAGTTCTGTTGAGCAGTATTTAAAATACTGTTGTGACTGTTGTTGGGTCAGCAGTGATAGGGTTTAAAAAATAACTTTTTCCCTGATTAATAAATATAAAATTACTTTTGGATACTGGAATTCAGGTTTTTTAGTTGTATTTGAAACTTCCACCTCTAGATAGTCATGAAATCTTGAATAAATTATTTTATTGTTAAATATTTTAAAAGTATTATAATAAGAGAGGGTATTGCCATTTATTAAATTATTACTTGCCAAGCAATTAATGTATAACTTGCCTATAAAAAGCCTTGACATGGCTTTACATTGCACTATACTTTCACAAAAGGACATTTTTTAAAAAATTTTTATTGCGGTACACGGGCCTCTCACTGTTGTGGCCTCTCCCGTTGTGGAGCACAGGCTCCGGACGCGCAGGCTCAGCGGCCATGGCTCACAGGCCTAGTCACTCTGTGGCATGTGGGATCTTCCCGGACTGGGGCAGGAACCCGTGTCCTCTGCATCGGCAGGCGGACTCTCAACCACTGTGCCACCAGGGAAGCCTACAAAAGGACATTTTATGTTTGTCTACTGAAAAGAGATATCTAAACTTTTTTACTTACTGTATTTCATGGGAAAGCTGCGACTTTTAAATTTTAAATCTTTCTACACTTTAGAATGGAAACAGTAAGAAAATAGAATGGAAATTATTCAAATATAGGTCAGGTTTGTGGGTTTTATATATTATATGGTTCAAATTTGTTGGCTTTTTGGAAGGTGTATCTAGTTTTATTTTAGACATTGACTCCATAGGATTGTGTTAATTTGTACTTTTCTTTCTAATGTGCGTTTACTTTGTTTTTATAAACATTTATTGAGCATCTGTGTACCAGTCATTACACTGAATGCACAAAGCTCATTGTGGCATAATTCCTGCCCTTGAAGAGTTGCAGTGTAATAGGAGAGTCAGATATATAAACAAATAATTCAGTGTGACCAGTGTTATAATGGTAGAATGTAAGTAAAAAGTGCTCTGAGTGCTGCCAGGATGTCAGAAGAGGCTTCACTGCAGAGGTGATGATTTAGCTAGATCCTGATGTAATCATAGGAGTTTGTAGGCGGAAAAGAGAGGGAGGGATACCCTAAGAATAAGAATGTGTTTATAGGGGCCTCCCCTGGTGGTCCAGTGGGGAAGATTCTGCGCTCCCTGTGCAGGGGGCTTGGGTTCCATCCCTGGTCGGGGAACTAGATCCTGCATGCATGCCGCAACTAAGAGTTTGCATGCCACAACTAAGAAGCCTACATGCCTCATTGAAGATCCCGCATGCCGCAATGAAGACCCCGCGCAGACCCCCCAAAAAAAGATTGTGTTTGTAGACATGGAAGGAAGCCTGGAAGACATGCTTTGTTTGGGTGTGGCAAACAGCCTGATATGGTAGAATAGTAAGTGGAATCATTGGAAATTATTTTAAAAACAGTATTTTGAAAATAATAGTGAAATATTTACATCCTTGTTTCAGATCATAGTCTTCAGTTGAAGAAAATGATAATATAGTTGTGCTTGTGGATATTCCTTTGAAAACATATCTTTCTCTTTTTTCTTTCTCTCTCTCTGTTTCAGCAACTCAAGTGTCAGTGGCTTAAAACTGGCCAGTTTTTTTTGAGTTCCGTGACATACAATTTAGCATGGGACCCTCAAGGTATTTAGCAATTATCTTTAGAAATTATGAAAAGTTAATATTTGTTTTAAGTGTGTGATTACAATGTGATGTAGTCTCCCATAATAAGAAAATGGTCAGTAGTAGTCTCTTTTTGCTAGTGAATGAGTATACTTTTCTCTTTTTCATATACACTGCTTTGTACAGTGCTTAATTTACTGTTAGTTCTGTGCTTTCCCCCACTACTTTTGAATGTTTTGTTCCAAGAAACAGTGATGATTTCTTTCATTAATTAATGTGCTGCACTTTACTCTTACTGTGTTTATTAAGAAATAAAATCAGAAGTAAAACAAGGTAAGAAAAACCCTATCTCTCTTTGGTATTTGTATTTCGGGAAATTACTGTCTTTAATATTGAACGTTTAGAAACTTTTGATGATAATGGCTGTTGTCCCTTTTTACATTCACAACTAGTGAGGGTAATTTTAATAGTCCATGTAGAAAAACAAATTTCATTAATCTTTAGTTGTGTCTTATATCCTGAGAATATTCTGTGTTGTATATATTCTGTGTTGAATATTCTGTGTTGGGGTTTGTTTTGTTATTCTACTTCTGTTGTTATTTTTTTTTTTAAGTTTTACCTGATAGACAACTAGCTCTTTGTCAGGAGGCTTTTCTTTTTTGTTCTCAAGTTTCCCTCAAGTTTTCTTGTCAGTGGATTCTAACTTTTAAATGGATATACTCCACAAGTGTTTTTCATAGACAATATTGCTTATTTTTCACAGAATAGTTTATAGACCTAAGCAGAAGCCCACATGTGCGTTTATTTCTCTAGATAATCCTTGCTTATTCATCTGAACATTCTTTAATTTTCAGATAACAGATTGTTGACAGCAACTGATTCTATTCAGTTGTGGGCTCCTCCAGGGGGTGACATTCTGGAAGAGGAGGAAGAAATCGATAATAAAATTCCTCCTGTTTTAAATGATTGGAAGTGCATCTGGCAGTGCAAGTTAGTGTCTAACTCTGTTATGTTCATTAATTAAAAAAATGCTTCCTGAGATATGTTCTTAGAAGCCTAGAAAAATAGACTTTTTCTAACCAAAACCCATTATAACATCATCCTTTAATCTGTGCTACAACTGATTGTTTTAAAAAAGGATGAAAGTATTTTCATAGTTAATAACCTCAGGACTTCTGTTGAGAAGGTTGATATGTAGGAATTATTCATTAATGCATGAGATATAGGTGGGATAGGGAGAGGGAAGATGTGAAAGTTGTGAGACACTCTTTCAGGTGGAAGGATTATGTGAAGGGATCCATTAACAATATGGAGTATGTGAAGGGATCCAACTAGCCAGGGAAGATGATGAGCTCAGTTTTCAAAATGTTACATTAGGATGTCGGTGGGGCATGTAGGTTGCGATACCGTTTATGCATGTTAATTGCATTCTTTTTTGGCTCCCGAAAGTGAGCTTTGGATTAGCTTTAATGAATTAATTTGTATTTTTAGGGAGGTGAAATATTTAGATTTATTTTTAGAGAGGTGAAAACACTCTTGTTTTGATGATGTTATGAAAATCTTTTTTTTAATTAAAAAAAATTTTTTTTGACCATTTATATATATAGTGTTCCAGATTTTAAAAATGCTAACTGTTCAATTTTGTTTTTTTAGAACCTCAGTATCTGTACATTTGATGGAGTGGTCCCCTGATGGTGAATATTTTGCTACTGCTGGAAAGGTAAAGGACCAAACAAAACAAAAGTGTTCCTTGTTCATTCTCATTTTCAGTTTTTTCATCTGTAAAATTAGGATAATCCTACATTACAAAGATGGCCTGAGGAATAGTGATAGTTTTTGTAAAAGATCTGCTATGTTTCCCATAGGTAGTTGGCGTTTGGTAAATAATGGCTATTATTTTTATTCTTATTTGACCCTCATGAAAATTTATGGTTTTTTTTTTTTTTTTTTTTTGCGGTACGAGGGCCTCTCACTGTTGTGGCCTCTCCCGTTGCGGAGCACAGGCTCCGGACGCGCAGCCCCAGCGGCCATGGCTCACGGGCCCAGCCGCTCCGCGGCATATGAGATCTTCCCAGACCGGGGCACGAACCTGTGTCCCCTGCATCGGCAGGCGGACTCTCAACCACTGCGCCACCAGGGAAGCTCAAAATTTATGGTTTTTAAAATTAATTTTTAGGTTTAAAAAATAGCATATGCACATAATTTGAAAAGTAAAATATTACTACTAGATTTACAATGAAAAGATGCACTCCCTTCTTACTCCTAATTCCTGTGTCCTAGAGGCAGTGATTCATAAAATTGCAGTTTAGTATTTCTTTACATATTCTTTAGTAGCTTGATTATGCTCCGATTTAAAATTTTTTAAATTTCTTTTCCTTTTGGTTTTATGTATAATTTCTGGCCATGCTACTATGGAGGCTGAGACTTTAGTTCTCTAGCTGATGTCCCAACCTCATCCCCACTTAGCACATACACATATTCACTTCCCTTCCTCCTGTCTTTCTGATATAAGCATCTCATAATATTTGGGAAAATCACTATTTATTATTCACATTATTAAGAGTGTGTAAAAGATTTTTCATGGAATAATTACTTTGGTGTTAGTAATTACTTTGTTTTACTGTTTGCTTAGTTTTCTATATACCTAATTCATCCCTCACACCTCTGACATTCTTTGGATCTTCTCTCAGTATAATCCCACGTAAGAGGTATCCTGGAAATGTCTGTTCTCTTTGCTCCAATCTGGCTTAGTTGTTCTCTGAGTCTAAAATAAAAGAGCTCTCATATCAGGATTTTCTTTTACCAACCTCGGGAGATTCTCTTTGCCCATCTCCTTTGTTAAATTCCCGGTTACTTCACATCATTTATCATCTTCTTTCCTTGTTTTGATGGAGATATCCTCCAGTAGGTCCCTGAGGAAAGATGAATGGGAAAAAAACATTTTTGAGGCCTTGCAAGTCTGAACAGGTCTTTCTTCTTCGTTATGCTTTATTTGATTGGGCATAGCATTGGCTTGGAACTAATTTTCCTTCAGAATTTTAAAAATCATGCTTCTGTTGCCTTCCAGCTTCCAGTGTTGCTGTTTGAGAGGTATAGTGCCATTATGACCATGCTCTCCCAGCTCTAGCTCTTAGAGGTTTTAAGAATGTTCCCCTTATCCCGGTGTTCTAAAATTTCAATATATCGTGGTATGGGTCAGTCATCTATAAATATTTTAGTATGTATCTCTAAGGGATAAAGACTTTTTTTGTGCAGGCAATCTGATGCGCCTGTTCAGTCTGAAAACTCATGTCCTTCAGTTCAGGGGGATTATTTTATATTATTCCTTTTGTGTTATTTCCTTCCTTTCGTGTTCTCTTTTCTCTCTTTCTGGATCTCCCCTTATTCAGATGTGGATCCTTCTATACTGATCCCTAATTTTCTCTTTTTTTCCCCCCCTCTTCATTAAAAAAAAATTTTTTTTTTGTTTAAATTCTGGTTGGAGTGTTCAGCTTTAACTTAGAAGTAATTTTTTCCTGCTATCACATTTTTGATTTTCCAGAATATTTTTCTGATTCTATGAATACTCCTTTTTAAATACATAATATTTCCTAAGTATAAAATGAATATATAAAAAACATATATAAGATAATAATTAAACAAGTGCACATGTATGTACCTGCTACCCAGTTGAGACAAAGGACATAAAACTAATGGGTTACTATTTTCCTCTTGCATCTCCTCATTTCCCCCTCACCTATGCAACCGGAATCCTGAATTTTATGTTTTATTTCATTGCTTTTAAAAAAAAATAGTTTCACAGGTGTAAATTCCCAAAGAATATAATTTTTATTTTTGAATAGTTTTGAACTTATAAAAATGATACCATATGGTTATTGAAATATACCTTCAAGATAATAAAAAATAAATTTGTGACGATTATCAATTATGTACTTCTTAGTTAATGTATTCAGCAAGAAAAAATTACATTTAAAAATCACAGGTTAAAGTTTAATTGTATTTAGTTGTTGTGTATGAATTAAAATTTCCATATTATACTTTACAAGGCAAGGATAGGTTTTCCAAGAACATCAGAATTCACTCAAGGCTTTTTGAGTTAATCTTTAGTTGTAGAACACTCAACTGTTTTGTGGTTGAACAATTGCTTGGCACAGAGGTAGTTAGTTGCTCAATAGTTGATGACATTATAGACAGGAAGACTGTATAACATTATAGACAGAAAGATTGCGATCATGTGCGGTTTAGCAGTAAACTAATAACGGTTTCAATGTAGTGAGGAGTGTAAAAAATATTTGGAGGTATCTGCAGCAGCTGTCATGTAATATTAAAACATCTGTGATTTCTGTTAGAGACCAAGTCACAAGTACTGCTAACATCATTTTGGTATGTTTATATTCATAACTGAAATTTAGCATTTCCTTCAATTAGCAGTTACAAAAATAGAGAAGTAATTTTTTTCCCCTACTCAAGTTCATTGTAGCTCTGGGTCTTGGTTTTCTTGGTTTCTCAAGAAGCAGACCCCCAGGCAAGCATTCGAGTTCAAGTAATTAATATGGGCAATGCTCACAAAAAAATATACTGGATTTGAGGCAGGGAAGTGAAGGTGCTTAAAAAAGAGTGTATTATCATGCAGGTGATTAACAAGATTAAATCTGTGGCTAACTCTGGGAGTTAGTGGTCCTCACAACATTATGTTCCTCACACTTGTTCTTCAGACACATCACACATACACACATGGGTTGAAGGATGGTGAGAGCAGAGCATTAATTCTCAGCACTTACAAACAATTCCTGGAAGACTCAGGCAAAGATATGTGGCTGCTGTCAACTGGAACTGGCTCACTAAAATGCTAACGCATGGGAGGATACAGTTGAGGTATCAGAAATATTTTTTATATCTGGAATTCTATCTGCAGGTGCCTTGGGTCAGAAGACCTCAGAACCTCTGGTCTAAAATCTGGACATTTAATTTTTTGCCTTCCACATTTAGATCTAAAACCTACGTGGAATAGTTTTTAGGTATGGTTTGAGGAAGAGGTCAGGTTTCACTTTTTCTGTATGGATATCCAGTTGTCCAGCACAATTTGTTGAAAAGCCTCTTGTTTCTCCATTGCTCTTTATTGCCACCTTTGTCAAAATCAAATGTCCATACTAGTGTGGCTCTGTTTCTGGATTCTTTTCTCTAGTCCATTGGTCTTTCCTTGTAGTAATGCCACCTTCGTTGCTATAGCTTTTAAATTGTCTTGGTATCTGGTAGAGCAAGTCTTCCCATCTTGTTTTCCTTCTTTAAGATTATCCTATCTATTTTTGGCCCTTTGTATTTCCATATAAATTTTAGAATGAACATAATAAATTTTATAAAACAAACAGAAAACCTCTTGTGATTTTGATTGATATTTCATTGACTCTATAGATCAGTTTTGGGAGAATTGACGTCTTTACAGTTGAGTCTTCTCATCTATGAACACGATATAGTCTTTAATTTAGATCTTTTTACTTCTCCCAGTAAGGTTTTATAATTTTTTCTAGAGGTCCTAAATATCTTTTTTTAGATTCATGCCTAGGTATTTGATATTTTTGATGTCAAAAATGATATGAATGGTATCATTTTATAATTATTACTGGTATATAGAAATGCAATTAATTTTTGTATATTGGGTTTATACCTAGCAATCTTAATAAACTCATTAATTCTAACAAGTCCTCTGTAGATCCTTTTGAATTTTCTATGTGCATAATTCTGTTACTTATGAATAATGGCAGTTTTATTTCATCTTTTCTAACTTTTAAGTGTTTTGTGTCTTCTTTTTTTCTGCAGTATCTAGGACCTCCAGTATAGTGTTGAGTAAAGGTGAGAGTAGGTATCTTTTCCTTGTTCCCAGTATCAAAAAGATGCCTTTCACTGTGTCGCCATTAAGTGTGATATTTACTGTAGGTGTTTACTATAGATACTGTTTTTCTGATAAAGGAAGTTTCCTTCTTATTTGTAGATTGCTAGGATTTTTCTTTTTTAAATCACAAATGATGTTGAATCTTAGCAAATACTTTTTCTGCATCTAATGATATTATCATTATTTTCTTATTTAATGAGATGAAATATGTTGGACTTATTTTCAAGTGTTAAATAAATCTTGTGTTACTGGAATAATCTCAACTTGATTGTAATGTATTGTCCTTGCTGGATTTGCTTTGCTAATATTTTATTTAGGATTTATGAGATCTCTGTATTAAAGTGAGGCTTGGCAAATAATTTTTCCTTTTTTGTACAGGTATACCTGGTTTTATTGTGCTTTGCTTTTTTGTGCTTTGCAGATAATGTGTTTTTTAACACAGTGAAGGTTTGTTTCAACCCTGTGTTGTCAGATCATGGTTAGCATTTTTAGTAATAAAGTATTTTAAAATATTAAGGTATGTACATTTTTAAAGACGTAGTGCTATTGCACACTTAATAGTTTTTCTCAAACTTTTTTAGATGTTCAGCCTTTTTTGTTTTTCTCAGCCTTTTTTGTTTTTAATGTATACATTTAACACTATAGATTTCCCTTTAAGCTTAGCTTTATCCCATAAGTTTTTTTTAATTCCATAACTTTTGATGTGTATTATTTTTATTATTATTCTAAATATAAATTTTTCTGATTTTCAGTGTGATTCACTTTTTGATTCATGGGTTGTCCAGAGTATGGATTAGAGTCAGGCTCAGTTGTTTTGGGGTGGTGGTGGATGGTGCAGAAGTATTTTATTGGCGGTGACAACTTTTATTTTGCATTATTAAGTAAAACTTACGAGTAATTTTAGACTAATAAATACTGATACTGTTGTGATAGTGACTGGTAGCTGTTGACAGTTACGTACCAGAAACTGTGCCTTCAAAACCCTGTGGGGCAACTGTTTTACAGAAGGGGAAACTGCAGTTTAAGAACTTCCCTCAGAATACAGAGATAGTCAGAAGGTGGAGCTGGGATTTTAACCCAGATGTTTTAGATTTCACAGCACCAAAATCAGCTGGCTTTGTATTTCATTGAGAAAATATTTATTGCAAATGCATACGTAGGGATGCTTTGAGGCCTGGGTTGAGTATGCATTCTTCTAGGAAAGGTTTATATAGTTTCTGCCAGGCACCTGGGGGCACACACAGTTTAAACTAAATTCTCAGCTTGGAAGTTGTGCCACACAGTGTGCGCTTGGGTCTCATGAGGCCTGTTTTGTCGTTACAGATGCCCAGCGGAGACTTTTTCCTTCACTCAGAGTTCAGGTGCAGATGAACCCTTCCTTACCATACTCCTTTACAGAGAGGGTGTTTTTCTTGATTTCATCCTTTCATTTAGCGATAGTCCTTAGGGGTCTTTTTCTTTGTTTGTTTGTTTTTTATGGTGTTATGCAGGCACCTCTGATCTGACTTATCACCTTGCGTGAACACCGTGTGTTGTCTCTATGTAGCTCCTGTATTTTAAACTGAAGCTCTATGCCATTGGGTGTTGGTAGAGTCCCATATGACAGTCCATGCTCCCACTTTAGCATTTGTGTACTATGGATTCTTACCTGAGAAAATAGATGTAATCAGAAGAGAACTTTGATAAACTCCCACCACCTAGCTGCATCTGTTCATCTCCCTACATGTGTGCATGTATGTTCTGCCTTCCCTTGTGTTGCCATGGATGAATGGTCTGCTTTTATACAAGGCCAGTTCTTCCACTTGTAAACTAGATTCCGTTTGTCCTTGCTTATTCAGGGACCTCAGTATTGCAGTGCTCTCCTCTCTTCTCAATTAGTTTTCCCTTCTCCATTGGGGCATCACATTAGCGTATGTTATGGACTGAATGTTTGTCCCCCCTCCCCATTCATATGCTGAAGCCCTAACCCCCCAAAGTGATGATCTTTGGAGATGGGACCTTTTGGAGGTTAAGGTTAGATAAAGTCATGAGGGTGGCCCTCATGATAGGAACAGTACCCTTATAAGAAGAGATACCAGAGAGCTTGTTCTCTCTCTACCACATGAAGACACAGTAAGAAGGTTGCTGTCAAAAAGCCAGGAAGAGAGGTCTCAACCAGAACCTGACCATGCTGACACTCTGATCTTAAGACTTCTGGCCTCCAGAATTGTGAGAAAATAAATTTCTGTTGTTCAGGCCGCCCAGTCTGTAGTATTTTTTTATGGCAGCCTGAGCTGACTAATACAGCACAGCATACCGAATGTGCTATAATCTTGCCCATTCTAAAACAAACGAACGACAACAATAACCAAAACCGTCTCTTGACCGTCTCTCTCAGTTTCTGTTAATTCTGTGCCCTCCTTACAACACCTCGAAAGGGTTGCCTATCGCTGCTGTCTCCAAGTTTTTCTCCTCATTTTCTATTGCAATTGTTATTCTCTTTACCCAGAAAAATCCTTCCCCCAGAGACCTGCGTGGCTTTCCCCCTTAACTTCTTAAATGTCACTGTCTCAGTGAGGCTTTACCTAAGCATCCGTTTAAATTGCATCTCACCTACCACTGTACTTTCTGTTTCCTTTGCCTGCCTCAATTTTACTTGTAACACTATCACTAGGAGTTTGTATTAGTTTTCTGTTATTGCATAACAAATTGCCACAAACTCAGCAACTTAAGACCACACATTTATTATCCCAGCTTCCGTGGGTTTGGTGTCCGGACATAGCTGGGTGCCGTGATCAGGGCACTTTTGGCTGCAGTAAAGGTGTCAGCTGGGATGAATTCTGACCTGGAGACTGGACTAGGGCAGAACCCTTTTCCAAGCTCACTCACGTTGTTGGCAGAATTTATTTTTTTGTAGCTGAATGACAGGGCTTGTAGTCGATTTCCCTCATACATTCTTAATGTTTCTGATTATCTCCTTTTGCTCACCCAGTGTGTGACGTTTGCCTCTGCCGTGTGTTACAGCTGGCTAAACTTTGAGACTATTTTAGGATATATGGTCGTTTGACAGGGTCACTTGTTGCTTTAAAAACTGTTAATGAGCCGTGAAAGATGATCTTTATTCATTGTCTAAGCATCTTCTGATTATTGGAACTCCCTAATGAATCTGAAAGATACCTTTGTGCTTCAGACAAAAATATGTAAAAAGACTAAAAGTACGTCCTCTTAAATGGAGCAGCTGGATTTTAAGCTCCTCAAAGGCGATTCTGTTTGTGCACTGCATAATGCCTAATACATTTTTTCTCTGAATTTTTATTGCACACAGCCTTAGCAATTGATTATTGAGTACGTTTTTTCATTGTATTAGTCATGTTCCGTTAAGCTTTTTTTTTTTGCGGTACGCGGGCCTCTCACTGTTGTGGCCTCTCCCGTTGCGGAGCACAGGCTCCGGACACGCAGGCCCAGCGGCCATGGCTCACGGGCCCAGGCGCTCCACGGCATGTGGGATCTTCCGGGACCGGGGCACGAACCCGCGTCCCCTGCATCGGCAGGCGGACTCTCAACCACTGCGCCACCAGGGAAGCACCCCCGCCCCCTTTAAGCTTTTAATGTTCAATTCTCCTAAGAGCTAAGTGTTTCACATTTCTGAGGGAAAGATAAGAATGCCTTTGAGATTGACATATATAAAATAGATAATAAGAACCTACTTTATAGCACAAGGATATATATATATATCCTACTATATATAAAATAGATAACTACTAAGAACCTACTGTATAGCACAGGGAACTCTACTCAATACTCTGTAATGGCTTATATGGGAATAGAATCTAGAAAAGAGTGGATAACTGAGTCACTTTGCTGTACAGCAGAAAGTAACACAACATTGTAAATCAACTATACTCCAATGAAAATTAATTGAAAAAAAAAGAATGCCTTTGGGGGTTAATAAATTATGTCGTGGATTTTAAAAACTTATTTCTTCACTTTTTTGAGAAGATAACCACATCTTATTAAGATGCTCTTAATAAAAAGAACAGAAACTAACTTTGTAATGTTGGCTTCCTCTCCTCTTCAATCTGTTCTGCTGCTGTTAATAAAGCCAAGTTTGTCTGACTTGATGAAACAGATGGTGACTGTGATCTACCACTAGAAGGCATTTTCCAGCACCTCTGCTACACATGACAGAATTTCAGCTCAGGTGTTTGGGGATTCAAATCCAATTACCTTCTGGATTTTTAATATTATAGTTCATTGAGTACTTTTGATGGTAGGATCTATTTTTTAAAAAAAAATAAATTTATTTATTTATGTATTTATTTTTGGCTGTGTTGGGTTTTCGTTGCTGTGTGTGGGCTTTCTCCAGTTGCGGCGAGCCGGGGCTACTCTTTGTTGCGGTGCTCGGGCTTCTAATTGCGGTGGCTTCTCCTGTTGCAGAGCACGGGCTCTAGGCACACGGGCTTCGGTAGGTGCGGCACACGGGCTCAGTAGTTGTGGCATCGGCAGGCGGACTCTCAACCACTGCGCCACCAGGGAAGCACCCCCGCCCCCTTTAAGCTTTTAATGTTCAATTCTCCTAAGAGCTAAGTGTTTCACATTTCTGAGGGAAAGATAAGAATGCCTTTGAGATTGACATATATAAAATAGATAATAAGAACCTACTTTATAGCACAAGGATATATATATATATCCTACTATATATAAAATAGATAACTAATAAGAACCTACTGTATAGCACAGGGAACTCTACTCAATACTCTGTAATGGCTTATATGGGAATAGAATCTAGAAAAGAGTGGATAACTGAGTCACTTTGCTGTACAGCAGAAAGTAACACAACATTGTAAATCAACTATACTCCAATGAAAATTAATTGAAAAAAAAAGAATGCCTTTGGGGGTTAATAAATTATGTCGTGGATTTTAAAAACTTATTTCTTCACTTTTTTGAGAAGATAACCACATCTTATTAAGATGCTCTTAATAAAAAGAACAGAAACTAACTTTGTAATGTTGGCTTCCTCTCCTCTTCAATCTGTTCTGCTGCTGTTAATAAAGCCAAGTTTGTCTGACTTGATGAAACAGATGGTGACTGTGATCTACCACTAGAAGGCATTTTCCAGCACCTCTGCTACACATGACAGAATTTCAGCTCAGGTGTTTGGGGATTCAAATCCAATTACCTTCTGGATTTTTAATATTATAGTTCATTGAGTACTTTTGATGGTAGGATCTATTTTTTAAAAAAAAATAAATTTATTTATTTATGTATTTATTTTTGGCTGTGTTGGGTTTTCGTTGCTGTGTGTGGGCTTTCTCCAGTTGCGGCGAGCCGGGGCTACTCTTTGTTGCGGTGCTCGGGCTTCTAATTGCGGTGGCTTCTCCTGTTGCAGAGCACGGGCTCTAGGCACACGGGCTTCGGTAGGTGCGGCACACGGGCTCAGAAGATTTTCCCAGACCAGGGCTCGAGCCTGTGTCAATGCCACCTGCATTGGCAGGTGGATTCTTAACCACTGCACCACCAGGGAAGTCCTGTATATTAATTTTGTATCCAGCAACTTTACTGAATTCACTGACGAGCCCTAGTAGTTTTCTGGTAGTGTCTTTAGGATTTTCTTTGAATAGTATCATGTCTGCAAACAGTGACAGTTTTACGTCTTCCTTTCCAATTTGTATTCCTTTTCTTTCTTTTTCTTCACGGATTGCTGTGGCTCAGACTTCCAAAACTTATGTTGAATAAAAGTGGTGAGAGTAGACATCCTTGTCTTGTTCCTGATCTTAGAGGAAATGCTTTCAGCTTTTCACTGTTGAGTGTGATGTTAGCTGTGGGCTTGTCATATATGACCTTTATTATGTTGAGGTAGGTTCCCTCTATGCCTACTTTCTGGAGAGTTTTTATCATTAATGGGTGTTGAATTTTGTCAGAAGCTTTTTCTGCATCTATTGAGGTGATCATATGGTTTTTATTCTTCAATTTATCAATGTGGTATATCACATTGATCTGCAGATATTGAAAAACCCTTGCATCCCTGGGATAAATCCCAATGTTCATCAGTGATAATGGCCTGTAATTTTCTTTTTTTGTGATATCTTTGTCTTGTTTTTGTATCAGGGTGATGCCGGCCTCATAGAATGCGTTCAGCAGTATTCCTTCCTCTGCAGTGTTTTGGAATAGTTTCATAAGCATAGGTGTTAAGTCTTCTCTAAATGTTTACCGGCCTCATAGAATGAGTTCAGCAGTATTCCTTCCTCTGCAGTGTTTTGGAATAGTTTCATAAGCATAGGTGTTAAGTCTTCTCTAAATGTTTGGTAGAATTCACCAGTGAAGCCATCTGGTCCTGGACTTTTGTTTATTGGGAGTTTTAAAATTACTGATTCAATTTCATTACTGGTAATTGGCCTGTTCATATTTTCTATTTCTTCCTGGTTCAGTCTTGGGAGTTTGTACCTTTCTAAGAATTTGTCCATTTCTTCTAGGTTGTTCATTTTATTGGTGTATATTTGCTTGTAGTAGTCTCTTATGATCCTTTGTATTTCTGTGGTGTCAGTTATAACTTCTCCTTTTCCGTTTCTGATTTTATTGATTTGGGCCCTCCATGGTATGTGTGTGTATATACACACAATGAAATACAACTCAGCCATAAAAAAGAATGAAATTTTGCCATTTGCAGCAACATGGGTGGACTTGGAGGGCATTACACTAAGTGAAATAAGTCAGAGAGACAAATACTGTATGATATCACTTATATGTGGAATCTAAAAAATACGACAAACTAGTGAATAAAACAAAAAAGCAGACTCACAGATACAGAGAACAAACTAGTGGTTACCAGTGGGGAGAGGGAAGTGGGAGAGGGCAATGTCGGGATAGGGGATTTTAAAAAGGGGGTTATTATGGGATTATATGAAATCGTGTGTGTGAAACTTTGGAAAATTGTAAAGCATTATATTTGTTCAATAAAAACAAATACTGTTCATGTTTATGAAGTTTATATCTGAACACTTTCTATAATTTCTATTTTTTAAAATTTGAATGTAACTTAAAATACCTTGTTTTTTTCAAAACCATTTTTCTTTAATAGAGGATTACCCTTTTGAGAAAAAAAACTGGGCTTTCTAAGAGCTAAGGTGAGAAGAATTTTTGAGGAGGGTGATTTTGGCGGGAAGGGAAGCAGCTGGCTACAGAATGTTCCCTGAAGCTTTTCCTCCTCTTGAGAGCGTGTCTCTGTACCTAGATTTAGTGTTTTGGTTATTTAAGAATTGGCTTATTGACCTTTATTCCAGATCTTCCGGGACCGGGGCACAAACCCGTGTCCCCTGCATCGGCAGGTGGACTCTCAACCACTGTGCCACCAGGGAAGCCCTTTATTCCCCCTTTAACATGGAAATATCTTTACTTCTTTAACATAATATGTATTTATTATTAAGAGGAACATGCAGAGAAAATGAAAATCTCCAGCCAAATAGCCATACCCCCAGTAAAAAAAAAATGGCCACTGTTCTCTGTTTAATATATATTCTTTTAGACTTTTTTTTTTTTTTTTTTTTTGGAGAACCCATGTCCCCTGCATCGGCAGGCAGACTCTCAACCTCTGCGCCACCAGGGAAGCCCTCTTTTAGACTTTTTGATGCCTTTGTAAACCACACAGAAGTGTGTGTGTGTACATATTCTTTAAGCTGATTTATTCACTTACTGTATCATAGATAGATTGATGTGTCAATACAGATATATCTTTTCTTTTTAAAGGCAACATAATTTTCCATTATGTGAATGAATGTATACCATAGTTTAACTTAACCAGATAACTATTAATGAACATTTAGTAGTTCTAATTTTTTTCTATTGCCATTAAAAATGAACATCCTTTTATATAAATCTTGTTATATCTTTTTTATAATTAACTTTATATGGTATAATTAAACCATATGTAATTAACCTAAAAGGTATAATTAACATAAAATGAAATTATTTTTTAAATGTGCAGTTCAGTGTATTTTGACAAATTTAAAGACCTATGTAATCACCACCACGATCTAGTTATTGGACACTTACATCATCTCAAAAGGTTTCCTTTTGCTTCTTCCCAATTAATCCTTACTCCTATTCCTAGTTCCAGATAATAAATAGCTGCTCTGCTTTCTATCACTATTGATTAGATTTGTCTTCACTAGAGTTGTATGTAAATGAAATTGTGTAGTATACTCTATTGTGTCTGAGGTCTTACACTTAGCACAGTGTTTTGCGATTCATCTATGTTGTGTGCATCAGTAATTTGTTCTTTCTATTTGAGTTGTATTCTGTTATATGGATATATCATAATTTGTTTATCCATTCACCTGTTGTATGGAGTTTTAGGCTAAATGAACAAAGCTACTATGACCATTCATTTGCAAGTCTTTGTATAAACATTTCACTTCTCATGGGTAAAAAATACCTATGAGTGGAATTGTTGGGTCACATGGTACGTTACAAAAAAATACCAGGCGCTTTCCAAAGTTGTACCATTTTGCATACTCACCAACAATTGAATAATATCAGTTGCTCCACTTTCTTGCCAACATTTGGCATTGTCAGCCTTTTTAATATTAGCCATTCTAATAGTCTGGATAGTGGTGTCTTATTGTGGTTTTCATATGTATTTCTCTGATTTCTAATGATGTTGAGCACATGCTTGTTGCCTGTCTGTATACTTTTTTTTTGGTAAAGTGTTTATTTGTCCTTTGCCCATTAAAAAAATTGGGTTTGTTTTCTCATTATTATAGAATTATGAGTTCTTTGTATATTTAGTACAATTGAAAGATAAATCTATTATATATATTTCCTCCCAGTCTGTAACTTGCCTTTTTATTTTTTTTAAACAATGTCTTTTGATGTGCAGAAGTTTTTAATTTTGAAGAAATCCAACATCAATTTTAAAAAATTGGTTTGTGCTTTTTGTGGCCTAGATTTAAAAAATCTTTGTCTACCTTGAAATCACAAAGATATTTTACTATGTTTTCTTTTAGAGGTTTTATAGTTTTGACTTTTACATTTTGAGGTGGTTGTTTTGCATTTGATTTGAAGTCAGTTTTTCCCCAAAGGTATATCAAGATATTTCAGTGGCATTTTAAAAAGACAATCCACTCTCCATTGAATTTCCTAGACAACTTTGTTGAAAATCAGTTTTCCGTACATGTGTGGATCTGATCCTGGCCTCTCTGTTTTGTTCCATTGTGATATGTGTGTGTGTGTGTGTGTGTGTGTGTGTGTGTGTGTGTGTGTGTGTGTGTGTGTGTGTATCCCCTTACGCTAATATTATGTGTCTTGATTATTGTGGCTTTATAGTTAGTTCCAAAAACAAGTAGTTTCCTCTAACTTTGTACTTTTCTTTTAAACTATTTTTGGTGGTGTCAGTCCTTTGATTTCCATACAGATTTTGTCAGTTTCTACAAAAAAGCCTGCTGTGATTTTGATGCTATTTATATACATTGTATCTCTATAGAACAATTTGGGAAGAATTGTACATTAGTAACATTTGGTCTTTTTTTTTTTTTTTTTTTTTTTGGGGATTTGGGTCTTCGTTGCTGTGTGTGGGCTTTCTCTAGTTGCAGCGAGTAGAGGCTGCTCTTCATTGCGGTGTGCAGGCTTCTTATTGTGGTGGCTTCTCTTGTTGCAGAGCGGGGGCTCTAGGCGCATGGGCTTCAGTAGTTGTGGCTCATGGGCTCTAGAACGCAGGCTCAGTAGTTGTGGTGCACGGGCTTAGTTGCTCCACAGCATGTGGGATCTTCCCGGACCAGGGATCGACCCGTGTTCCCTGCATAGGCAGGCGGATTCTTAACCGCTGCGCCACTATGGAAGTCCCACATTTGGTCTTCTTATCTACGAATGTGGTATGTTTCTCTTTTTATTTAGGTTTTCTTTCTCTTAGCAGCGTTTCATAGTTTTCAGGGTACACAATTTAAGTTTATCTTCCTAATGTAAAAGGTATTTACAGAAATTACATTGTTAATTATTGTTAAATATAGAAATAGAATTGATTTTTGATCCTTAGTCTTATTACCTTGCTTATCAGTTCTAGCAGCCTTTTTGGGTAGTTTTCTTAGGATTTTGTGAAAAAAGACAATTTTACTTCTTCCTTTCTGATCTGTATACCTTTTATTTTTTTTCCTTACCCAATATATTGCAAGTACTAGGACCTCTAGTACAGTGTTGAGTAGAACTGATGAGAGCAGACATTCTTGTATCGCTCCCAATTTTATGGGAAGAGCATTGTCTTGCACCATTATATATGATGTAAGTTGTAGGTTTATTGTAGAGTCACTCAACTTGATCATGTTGTATATGTTCCCTTTTATTTTTCCTATTCCTATATGCTGAGAGTGTTGTTCTCCCCCATGAATTATTGTTTACTTTTGTCACATGCTGTTCCTGCATATAGTGAGTTAATTATGTAGGTTTTCTTTTTCATTCTGTTACTATGATGAAATGCAATTACTGATTTTTCCAGTGTTAAACCCACTTCACTTAGCTGGGATAAACTCCACTTGGTCATGATTTGCTTTTTTTTTAAATATGCTGATGGATTAGGTTTAAAGGTGTTTGCGTCTTTGTTCATGAAAGATATTCCCGTATAGTTTTTTTATGTCTTTGGTTTTGTTATCTCGGTAATAATACTGCCCTTATACAATGAGATCTTTTCCTCAATTTTCTGAAACACTTTGTGAAGGATTGGTGCTATTTCTTCCTTAAATGTTTGGTAAAGTTCATCAGTAAAGCCACCTGGGCCTCAGATTTTAGTTGTAGTTTTAGGGTTTTGTTTTCTGGTGAGAAGACTTGAAATTGTGAATTCAGCATCTTTAATAGATGTAGAGCTATTCAGGTTTTCTGTTTCTTCCTTTGTCAATTTTTTTTGAAATTGTCTTTCGAGGGATTTAACATATTGTAGGATCTGTAGTCATGTCCCATCTTTCATTCTTGGTAATGGTAATTTGTGTTTTCTCTCTAAATATTTTTGGTCTTTCTAGATAGATTATCAATTTTATTGATCTTTTCACAAATAGGTTTTAGATTCATTGATTTCTCTATAATTTTTGTATTTTATTTCATTGGTTTTCATGCTTCTTTATATCTCTTTAATATGAGTTCTCTTTGCTCTTATTTGATGCTTCAGGTAGAAACTTAAACCATTGGTTTGAGACCTGTCTTCTTTTCTGATATAAGCATTTAAAGCTATACATTTCCTTCTAAGCACTGATGTAGCTGCAACCCCCAAATTTTTATGTTTTGTTTTCATTTTCATTCAGTTCAACATATGTTAAAATTTGCTGGGCTTCCCTGGTGGCGCAGTGGTTGGGAATCCACCTGCCGGTGCAGGGGACACGGGTTCAATCCCTGGTCTGGGAAGATCCCACATGCCGCGGAGCAACTAAGCCCGTGTGTCACAGCTGCTGAGCCTGCGCTCTAGAGCCTTCAAGCCACAGCTACTGAAGCCCACGCACCTAGAGCCCATGCTCCACAACAAGAGAAGCCACCACAATGAGAAGCCCGCACACCGCAATGAAGAGTCGCCCCCGCTCACCTCAACTAGAGAAAAGCCTGCGTGCAGCAACGAAGACCCAGTGCAGCCAAAAATAAAATAAATAAATTTTAAAAAATTGTCTTGTAATTTAGAAGTGTTTTTGTTTAGTTTATAAATATTTGGGAATTTTCGAGCTATCTTTCTTGTACTGATTTCTAGTTTAATTCTGTGTGGTTTTAGAGTTTTAGGTAGTAACAGATGATAATGGTGAGGCTGCTTCATTTGAGGGGGAAGCTGGCGGGAATGGGAAAAGGGGCTTGATTGCTCGGCTTGTGGAGGCTCTCTGACTTTCCTTTATGACTCCTTAAGGGCTCTCAGGTACCTCAAGGGTTTTTGTGGTACATAGTCTGAAACTACTGCCATAGGTTGTGCTGTAAATTTGGGAAGGTGAAAGTGATGCTAAGGTGGAGAAAGTACTTGGAGGAAAGCAACTAGTGCACTGTTAAGTGGTTGTCTCAGAATAAGTACTTAAAGAGATTTGTTGTGTAATTCAAATATCCAAATAAATGAGACCTTAGTGGAAACATACATTATGTACTATAGATTGAGAATGAATACTAAGATGGAAAAAAACAGAAGTGTTTGTCTAGTCCAGGTGAAAATATTTGGACCTATACATAATTTCATTGTTTCTTAGAGATTGAGATTTTTACATAAATGTTATCAATTTGATAATTTCCTTCATGTACACCATAGAGGATGAAGCACTATAAAAGAGATAGTTCCTGTTAAATAAGATAAAATTATTTAGGCCTTTAACAAAATTCTTAGAACTAAGTAAAATGATAAAGTCAGTGCCTGTTGTTATACCTTTAAATTTCTTAAGTGGGCATAGAAGTGGTTCCCAAAAACTGCCTAGATGCCCTCTCATCATTTAGAGTAGGAATCAGAACACTATGGCCCATGAACCAAGAACGGATTTTACATTTTTGAAGGATTCTAAGAAAAACAAAAAAAAACAAAAAAACAAACAACCCAAGAAGAATCTGTGTCACAGGCTGTGTGGTCCACAAAGCCTAACTTACTTGACCTTTTACAGGAAGAGTTTGCTGAGTCCTGATTTAGAGTAAGAAGCAATTCATATTTAAAAAGGGTTTGTCTCATCCTTTCAGATCTCTTCAAAAAGGAGAAGATGATAACAGTGACAGATAACATGGCTTCTTTCTTATCCAGGCTAGCATCTGGTTCCAGAGTCTTTTCTTTACAGTGACCCTTGTGTGTTGAAGTGGGGGAATTTGGCTTCAGTCTCCGTTTGAAAAGTACCTTTGTGTAGAGAAGATTGATAATTGAGCACACTGACCATTTATTTCTCAAGAATGGTATTATTTAGAATAATAAGCGTCATTTTAGGTTTAGTTTTGTATTATGTATAGGTCACATTTTAGTTTTTATATATAGCTTAACTTTTTTTCACACACACACACTGTATTTTATTTTTACAAGAGATAAATAAACTGACACCAGTATAGCTTAATTTTTAAAGCTTCTTCAAACCACTTAAATTTTGAAATGTGTAGATACAACTTAATTTTATATTGGCCTGTATATTTTCACAGGATGATTGTCTTTTGAAAGTGTGGTACCCTATGACTGGTTGGAAGTCTTCAATTATACCTCCGGATCATCATGAAGTGGAAAGGAGACAGGCGTCTACCCAGTTTTCCTTTGTCTATTTGGCACATCCGCGAGCTGTGACAGGTTTTTCATGGCGTAAAACTAGCAAATATATGCCCAGGTTAGACAACTGTGTCATAGAACTTCATTTTGTATTACTTATATGTTTATAAAAATAATGAAAACAAAGGTCCTTTTAATTGACACGGTGGCAACGAATAGCAGAGGTTCTGGGCATCGACTGCCTGACTTGAGATTCTGCTGTTGTTACCAGCTTCGTGAGCTTTTGACTAAATTTCTGAAGCTCTCCATGCCTCTGTAGAATGGGGGTAGTAGTAGTACCTACCTCAGAGAGTTGTATGAGACTGAAATGTGTGAGTGAGTGTGAATGCTTATACAGGCCTTTGCACATTGTGTGTGCCAGGGCAGCGTTAGCTGGTATTGTCAGTATCAGCAGCAGCAGTAGATTCCAGGAAGGAGACGTTTGCAAGTAACAGGAAAGCACACACTGAGGGAGAATAAAACATAGTAATAAACTGTCAGTAATATGCATTCTGGGAAGGCATATCATATACATACAGTGAATAAAGTGGCCAAGTTTTTCTTATCTTAGGGCTATCAACAGAAACTTCTCAAAGGATTTATTATAAGTTTTTCTTCATTGTTACAGCCATCTCTTAAAAGTGTTTAGAAGATAAAGCAAACTACAAAACAGCCCATACCAATGATTCCTGTATTATATATACAGTTCTAAAAATGCTTGCTTATAAATCTGTATTCATTCTTGAGGAAGGGTTATTTCATCTGCTAAATATATCTGAGCACTGTTGGCACTTGATGGGAAATATAGCACACCCATTATGGAGGTGCTCAGTAAATGATAAAATGGGGAATTTATACATTTTTGGAATCTAGATAAAAGGTTACTCTAAATCTGTTTAAGTTATTTGCATCTATGGAAAGCATTTGCAGAACACTTTACCTTTGACTGAGTCAGATTCTATGTAAGCATTTTTTTAATGGGAAAATTTTTTTTTTCCACAATGAGTGGTTAAACCACTTCAGCTGCTTGATGCTGTGACATTTTTGCTTAACTTAATGGAAATTGATTTATAGTTTGAATTTATAGTCTCCTTACAGTTTTATTATTAATAAGTTTGTTTACCTATTTATAACTGTTTAGATTATAAGAAGGATAAAAGAAAATGCTGGAACTCCTGCCATAAACCACATAGTTTAATTATAATTAATGATCTTTTATTATGGTCATTCTGCAAGTTGTAATGACAGAAATGTAGGTTTTCTTTTGATGTTTAGTTTGTTTTGTTTAGGAGATACTAATCCTCCAGAGCCTTGTTTTCAAGCAGCACGTGTATAATCTGGCATTAATTTCTGTTTCCTTCGTCAGGACCATTTCCTAGTTTTTATGATGTTCACAGCCGTACTGTGCGTGATTTCAAGCTCTTCCATTGATACTCTTTCTCCACACAATGTAATTTCTAAAGCAATTGGAAGCATACTATACTGTCATTTAGTTTAGCTGTTCAAGACATAAGTTTAATGAATTAAGGTGAGTGTCAGGGACAGTTAGGTTGTTCTTATTTTATGGTAACTGATTGCACCCTATGTCCAGCCTACCACCTTGCAGGTCTGAGCAGGTAATAAATGGGGTTTGGTAAGAGTGTGAAATAGTCAGTAAAAATCCATTATCATTATTGGAAAAATAACTACACATAGATCATACTGTTTTGCGTTAATGTCATCTTTAAGGATGAAGAACTAAATACTAATAGCCTTTAATTTTTCATGTCATTGATACTTATAGTAACTTTTGTTCATTTCTCTTTATCATTAGAGGTTCTGTCTGTAATGTGTTATTAACTTCATGCCATGATGGTGTCTGCCGGCTGTGGGCAGAAACCGTATTACCAGAAGACTGTCTTTTGGGTGAGCAGATTTGCGAGACTACCACTTCCAGCACTGCCAGCAACCTTACTCATGCTGGAAGACAGAAAGACAGAGTACAACATGCTCTTGAGGTACTGTATGATTTAAAATGGTAAATGAATCTTGAAGATAATGTGAGTATGGTGGGAATTCATAAGCTAAGTTGCACATGGTGCATGGTATACGTAATGACGAAATTAATGGCAAAGAATTCTCACTTATTTTATGTCACTTAGAAGACAGATATAGACAGTAATGATCTCAGATATGTAGTCTAGATAAATCGTATAAATTTAATTCTTCCAGTTTGCATGTTGAGTGTGAACATCTATAGGAGTAGGCAACTTTGATTAATAAAACATGTAAAAGTCTTTGAAATTGGTTGTAATTAAAAATATTTTGTGGGGAAATCCCTGGCAGTCCAGTGGTTAGGACTCGGTGCTTTCACTGTTGGGGCCCGGGTTTGATCCCTGGTCAGGGAAGTAAGATCCCGCAAGCTGTGCGGCGCAGCAAAATAAATAAATAAATAAAATAAACCACAGCAATCTTTAAAAAAATAAACAGATTAAAAATATTTTGCTTTTGTTTCACGAGGATTAAATTTTACATTTATTTTTCTAATTAAATATGACTACTATGAATAAGAATAAAGGTGTTGTTAAGATATTAAGTGAACTTATATAACTGCACAGTTTTCACGGTTTAATATTTTGAAAGTGAAATAATTTTTCTAGTTTTTAAATACTATATATAAAACAAAAATGCTTTCTAAGAAATTAGATTATTTATAATATAGTATGAACTGTTGTGCCCATTATGATTAGGGAATAAAATGAGATAAACACATTATTAAAAATTACCAGAAATTTATTATAGTAAACCTAGATTGCTAATTTTCTTAATTTTTCATGTGACTTTATTACACAAAGAGTATATGCTTATTCTAAAATTAGATGAGGAAAAAGAAAAATATGTAGAGTTTATAATCCAACTATTCCAATATGTGCTTGTACATTTTTTTTTATTTACAAGATTGAGATCATATTGTGCAATAATGTTTTATAACTTGCTTTTTATACTTAATGTGTTATAAACATCTCTGTACATAACTAATTATACTTTTACATTTACATTAACACTTTAATGGTTGCATAGCCAAAATGGTTTTGCAGTTTCGGCAAGCAAAAATATTTTGGGGGTTTAATGGGCTAAGGATGTGGTCCTTTAAAGTTTTATGTAAAGTAGTCCTGCTCTGATGCTCTCTGTGATTGGGCACTATTTATACAGTTTTTTTCAACATTTAAAGCATAAATGAAATTAAAGCACAAGTCAGAACAGTTAGAGTTATGTTTTGCTATTGATTGAAAATTAGTGGGAAAAAGTACTTTATTTACTAGATGTTCACAATAATTTATATATATTTGTATAACATTTTATCTTTAAATTACATATGAGCTTTTGAAGACTAAGGGCTTTTAGATATCTTTATATCCTCCATGTTATCTAATATATTTCTTTTCAAGTGTTTGTTAAATCGAATTACTAACTGCTACATAAAATAAAAGCAAAAATAAAATAATATGTAATCAGTGATTTGACACATTTTTGCTGCCTTTTAATAAAATGTTGTCAATTAGTAATGTTAAAATTGTTTTTAATAGAAAAACCCTGATTATCTGACTTACGAGCTATTTTGCTTTCTAATGTCCTTTCCTATAAAACTCCTAACTGCAAGGTCTATATAATTCTATATATACTTAAATTATATATTTTGTTCCTAGGAGACGATAACTGACCAATATAGCACAGCCTTGGCAATCTAATTTAAAATAATGATAAATGTCAAAGATTGAGTGAAACTAACTTGATAGGTATAATCAAAGAAATAATCAGGGAGACCAGAGACAGAGGACACACCATAGAACTGATACTGTTTTTCACATGAAAAGGGACAGGGGCTGTGGAATTGAAAGGAAGGACCAGATGTTTTACTTTACTGCAGAAAGAACTGAGAGGATGCCACATTTTATTTCATTCATTGCAAGGAACAAAGGAAAAGAATGGTATATTATTATTAAGCACGGTATCGTTAAGTGACACAGTAAGGAATTGCTGTGTGGTGGGGTTATGGTGTGGAGAAAAGATTGTGCTGAGAGTTGACATGGTCCCGTGTCAGAATAGTTCAGATGATGGAGTATGCCAGTACAGAATTTTTATCATAGACACATATCTCAGTTTGGACAAATTCCACAGGTCAATACTTTCATGGGGTCTTTCCTGGCTACTCTTATCTAAGTTAAGGTTCCCCTTGTTATTCTGTATTTTTGTACCCTCTTTTTGTCTTTATAATAGAGGTTATATATTAGATTATTTAGCTGGCTATTTAGTTCTAAGTGAGAATTTTGGGGAGGAATATTCTTCCTGGTAGGAAGATTTGGAATTTTTTTTTTTTTACACCCTTATGACTAGTAAATTTCATCTCAGTACTGGGATATCCTGAAAAAACTAGACTTTGGACTCCTAATCTTTACAGGGGTTTCTGCAGATAATAAGTGTTTTTGAGCAACTACTGCCTTGAACTATAAAATTTGCAAGACCAGTGGAGAATATATTAAGTTGTTCTATTGTAGTTAAAGTTTCCTTTAAGACGGTCAGGTTTTACAGAGAGGAAAATTGTAAAACCCTTAATAATCAAAAGTACTTTGATCAGCACTTATTAGACTTCCTAGACTTGGATTTAGTAATTATTTTTCTATTTTAGACAATACACCATTTGAAAAATTTAAGGAAAGGACAAAGGAAGTCTTCCATTCTTGTAACGCACACTGAATTAATGCATGACCAGATGGCAACGCATGAAGTTCAAAGACACATTTCCCATCACGCAAATGCACTGTGTCATTTTCACATTGCAGCGAGCATCAATCCCGCCACAGGTAAAGGATAGTAAAGTTTTATTTCTTATCTGCTGAAATAAGATAAATAAATAGAAAAGTGGGACTACTTTTATAACCTGTTTCTAATTTTATGCTAATACTCCATGTTTCCTTTTAAAATACTTCTTAATTGGAACAGAAATATAAGGTGCCATTTCTTAAATTGAGACTGTGTGATCCTCAGGGAATAACTTCAAATAAGTATTTTTGAGCACCATTGTTTGTCTAGAATATGGCAAAGTTTCTAAGTAATTAGAGCTTTAGCTGAACCTGGAGATGAACACAAGTGGTGGCAGCCTGGTTAATTAGTGTGATTTCCCACCCTTTTCTATTTTCACTATTATTCTTTCTTCTCAACTCTTCTTTATAACTTTATCTAAGTATATTTTTGCATAGTTTTCCTTATATTTCAGCGTATCTTGTTTTGTACCCTCATAGACTTTCTTGTCCTACACTTCGGGAAAGGTAGTGTTTCTTCTAACCGTGATGTTTTCTTTTTGCTCTTTTCCTCCTATGTCGTTGAGAAGTATTTTGAGGCAGGTTCATTGTTGGCAAGAGCATATTTAAAGCTTCTATTTAAGGTCATTGTTTTCTTTCTGCATGGAAAACATATGACAAGGCCTATTAGTCTCATATTACATTGCTGGAAGAACTATATTTATATAAAGTTATAGTTATGTTTTATTGAAATGGAAGTCTGTTGCTTCAGGGTGCAGAGGATTTTATTTTTAAATGTTTATTTATATAAAGATAGGTATTTAGCAAATACAGTTCCAAAAGAGTGTTATCTGGATGCTTCCCCCTCCCCGTCTCTTTTTCTTTCTATTGAATGGATTATTTATAATTTGATTTGGGATTAAGGAGATTTTTTTTTTTTTTGAATTATACTGTTTTACGTGAACTGATCTATAGCGTGAATTTCAGTTACCCCACATGGAGAAAATCTGCTATGCTTAGAAGTTTGCTTGCCTTCCTGTGTTCTTTCTTGGCATTATTTTTCCCCGAGTTTTGAGGAAAGTTTAAAACAGTCAGAAAAGTTGGAAGAATAGTACAGTGAACACTCATTTCACCCACTTTGATTCAACAATTGCTAACATTTTGCCAGTTGCTTTATTCTCTCTGTATATACACACATATGTATGTTTATATGTGTGTGTGTGTGTGTGAGTGAAATTTTTTCTTAATGTTTTCAAAGTAAGTTACACATATCATGGCATATCACCCTTACATACTTCAGCAAGTATCTCCTAAGAATAAGGAAATTTTCTTACATAATCACAATGTCATTATCATACCTAAGAAAATTAGAAATAATTCCATAATCTCTGATATTCAGTTCATATTTAAATTTCAGTCATCTCAAAAATGTCTTTTAGATTTGCTTTTCTGTTTTGTCTTTCTGTTCCCTCATCCCCAAACCAGGATTCAATAAAAGTTTGTGCATTTGGTGTGTTTCGTTTTTAAATTAGTAATTTAATTCCATATGTCTATGCCATTAGTTCATTTACCATTAAATTCAATTAAAAATTTCAAGTCGTGCTAGAGTTATGTTTACTTTTTGTTTATCACATTTTCTGTGTAATGGAAGTAGTCTTTATAGGCACATGTAATATTTTAAAAGACATTAGAAATTCACATTGAAATTTTATCTTTTTTGATTCCACAGATATTCCAAATGTTTTGGTTGGCACTGTGTTTAACATTGATGATGGAAATGGGGGCTTTGTAGTTCATTGGTTAAACAACAAAGAATTTCATTTTACATCATCTACTGAAATATTTATGCAGCAATTACGAAAACTTTCTGAAAAGCAGGTGGATCATGAAAACGACAAAGGAGATAGAGAAGATGAATGTTCACAGGAGGAAAGAGAGAGGGGTTTACGTATGAAACTAGACCATGGTTAGTATCCTGTGTTCAGATTTTTCTTTTTTACAGGCTGACAGCTTTTTGTGAAACCACCTTTGGTTTGTAATCTTTTCTTCCTCCCCTCCTTCCTTTTCACTTTTCCATTCATTCCACAGGTCTACTGACCATCTACTATGGACCATCTACCATCTAACTTTGCTTTGTTATAACTTATTGCTTTGAGTAATGTATTACTTTGGAAGCCATGCTTTTGGTGGAGGTAACAGGTTTTGCTAATAATGGTAATAATAAAGATAATGTGATAGTGTGAATGAACTTTTGATTTATCTAAAACTAAGAAATGTAGTAATTTTCAGTTCAGACCAGAAGATAGTTTCCTTCCTTGGTTTTTTTTCCTGGCCATAAGTTGTAAAAGGGATTCATGATTTCTAAAGTTAGTATGCTATTTATTGATAGTCTAGTATGTAAATGATTTTCTGTAGTATAGTCTAGTATGTAAATGAATTTGATAGTCTAGTATGTAAATGAATTTTCTATAGTATTTCTGTTAGTATGTACTGATAAATTTATTTTCTGATTTAGAATTATCCCTGGATAGAGAATCTGAAGCAGGTACAGGATCATCAGAACATGAAGATGGAGAAAGAGAGGGAAGTCCTAGAACCTGTTCACGACCTAGTGTACCAATGCCACTGCCTACAGTCCTGCTTGATCGGAAGATCGAAATGCTGCTAACTGAGTGGAATAAGAATCCTGACATGCTTTTTACTATACACCCGGTAGATGGTACCTTCCTAGTGTGGCATGTAAAGTATTTGGATGAATATAATCCTGGAATATTTAGACAAGTCCAGGTATATTTTACTGATGAAGCAATTTTTACACTTCTTAAAAAAGTAAAACAGTTGCTATTCAGATTTAGCAGGTTTTCAGAAATACTCAATGATTTTATTTTTGATAAGCAACTGAGAAGAGAATAACTTGCTACCAAAGGGGGTCAATGACCACAGATTTTATAAACTTGATTAATTTAAGTAAAATGAATTTGGCTTTGAAATGTGATACTGAGTACTTGAATGTATGTGTATTCATTTTTTCTGGGAATTCACAATATTTTGAATAAACTTAAGAAACTACCCTAAAAATGTGACTCAGGATGCATCCCCTCCACTTCTTCAGTTTTATTAATTAAATCTACTATCTTTATTGGTTATCTTTCTGAACAGTATTTGTTTAGATTTATGGTTGTAGTCATCTAGATGTACAGGCAAGTGTCAAGTTTCAGATACTTGAAATTATTTGTTCAGTTTTCTCATGCGCGATGAATATATGATACTATATAAATAGAGGAAAAGGATTAGACCATAATAAGGTCGAAAATGATATATTTTGCTAGGAAGCTGAGGTTTGACAGTTTGAAAATGGAAGTATTTTTGGAAGACTTTGAGAGGAGGCAGACTGCTTGCACTGAATCATGTAATTGTGTTTTTCAGGTTTCTTTTTCTTCTCGGATTCCTGTTGCATTTCCATCTGGTGATGCAAGCTCTCTTAGTAAAAATATCATGATGTATGCCTGTATAAATGCTGCAAAAGATTCTCACCACACTCTGTTACACCAAGACATGATGGCTGAATGCAGTCCTCATGGATCACAGCTGCATTCTGGACCACACAGTACAAATATGAACATTTTAGCTCCCACAGTAATGATGGTCTCTAAACACATAGATGGCTCTTTAAATCAATGGGCAGTCACTTTTGCTGATAAGTCTGCCTTTACCACTGTTCTAACTGTGTCTCACAAATTTAGATATTGTGGTCATAGATTTCACCTCAATGACCTGGCATGTCATTCAGTTTTACCATTATTATTGACATCATCTCATCATAATGCTCTGCTGACTCCTGAATCAGATTTTCAGTGGGACTCAGACAATAAATTAAGTAGATTAATGGATCCTGTAAGACACGTAAAGGGTTCCTCGAAACAACCTCTCAGAAATGCAGCAACACGTACATTTCATGACCCGAATGCCATCTACAGTGAACTTATTCTGTGGCGCGTGGACCCAATAGGACCTTTGTCATACACTGGAGGAGTATCGGAGTTGGCGCGAATTAACTCTTTACATACTTCAGCCTTCTCTAATGTTGCTTGGCTTCCAACTCTTATTCCTAGTTACTGTCTTGGTAAGTGTTCATTTTAATAGTGAAATTAATAAAAGCTTTAAAACAGCTATTTATATACAAAATGATTTATATTTGTCATTAGGAAGATTTTTAATAAGTATTCAGAATGTAGGCATCAGACTTAAGTTTAGAGTTTCTAGACTTTTGTTTTTCATCTTTTCCCTCTCATAACCTATCTGTTGAATTTTTTTGGTTAATAATTTTATATCTATTGTATCTGTGTTTCTGGACCATGGTTATGTCTAAAAAGAGAAGTGTGAATATTTTTTCTCATACTTCAGCCAGTAATAAAAATAAACTATATATTATAATGCAAAGTGTTTACTTTCTCAGGCACATATTGCAATTCGGCGAGCGCTTGCTTTGTTGCTTCTGATGGCAAAAATCTGAGACTCTACCAAGCTGTGGTAGATGCAAGAAAATTATTGGATGAACTGTCAGATCCAGAATCTTCAGTAAGTATTTCCTAATCTTTATTAATATATCTAAGCTAATAAGGAATTCTCTTTTAATTTGTCTAGGATGTTTATTTGTTAGTTGGTGTTCAGGGAGTGAGCATCTGTTCTGGGCTCTGTGTGACTAGTTTGTTTTTTCTTAATTTGTGTTCCAATTTACATGAATCAAAATTACAGTCTGTTGGCGCTTTCACTGCTGTGGCCCAGGTTCAGTCCCTTGTTGAGGAACTAAGATCCTACAAGCCACACAGTGTGGCCAAAAAGAAAAAAAAAAAATTACAGTCTGTATATCACATCACACATCAATACGTTTTAAAGAAAGGAATATGATTTTTTTTCTAAAATGTGATTTTTTTTCTTGACGTTTTTCACTCTTTAGTTTGGTTCTGTTAATCTTTTTTTGCTCAAGAAAGGTTGTAAGGCAGCTTTACCAACCTCTATGTTTAGGTTGGAAAATTTGAACTTTTCTGAGCTTGATTCACTATTTTAAAAGTCCTCTGGTTAGAATATGTCATCAGTGGGTGACAATGTCTCATTCTGGTAGTTCTCTATTTGAACTGCAAGTCATGCATATTAGTCAGTACTCAGGTTTGAATGGTGAATTTTCCATTTACCTATAAAAACGTGCCTTTTAATAAAATAACCGTTCTAATAAAAATGTTTCCAGTATTGAAAATCAAAGACTGTTTTTGTTTTGTTTAATTTTAATTAATTTATTTATTTACTTATGGCTGCATTGGGTCTTCATTGCTGTGCATGGACTTTCTCTAGTTGCAGCGAGCGGGGTCTACTCTTCGTTGCGGTGCACAGGCTTCTCATTGCGGTGGCTTCTCTTGTCGCGGAACATGGGCTCTAGGCGCACAGGCTTCAGTAGTTGTGGCTCGTGGGCTCTAGAGCGCAGGCTCAGTAGTTGTGGTGCATGGGCTTAGTTGCTCCACGGCATGTGGGATCTTCCCGGACTAGGGCTCAAACCCGTACTGTTTTTGAATGTCTGCCATGTACCCCTAGACGTGTAGGGAATACAGTGTCTGCCTTTAAGGGGATTTAAATTTAGCAGAGGAGAGAAATTATTATAAAAGGTTAAATAACGGTTTAAGACAGAAGCAGAGGTGTCTGAAGTTGGTATGTAATTAACTGCCAAACACTATTTCGTAATTCAGGGGCAAGAGAGATCAGAGTAGGGTAGGCATAGAAGTTTTTATTAAGGACAGTATTTGAGTTCATTTTTGATAGATTCAGAAAGACAAATCCTTGGTCTTTGCTGAGTGATAGAATAGCCTGAGTGGATACAGGAAAATACGTGTATAAATAAGGCTTGTTCCAGAAACAGTGGTAATTGGACTGAAGCCACAAGTTCGGCATAGAGAAAGTCTAGAAAAGTAGCATCTTTAAAATTATAGAGTTGGAAGATTTAAAGGTCCCCTAGTCTAACCAGCCATCTGATAATTTGTCTCTACCACATTCCTGCCAATTTGTCATCTGGCCCCCAAGGAGGGAAGCTCAACTCTAAATGCAGCTCATTCTGTCTTTGAATTACCATCACTATTATATTGAAATTAAACTTGTAATCCTTAAATTCTACTTGTTAGCTTTAGTTCCATTTAGAATAAGTCTAAGATTTCTTACATGTGAGAGCACCTCAGACACCTGTGTTGGAACCCCCCAATTTTTTTCCTCAGGCCAAACCTGCTGCTTCTCTGCCTATGAATTTATCTAACTGTTTTATATTTGACCCTGGTTACTCTTCTGAGCAGTTTTCAGTATATTTATACACTGGGCATTGTAGGATCACTAGAATATAGCAGTACTGTGCCATCTCTCAGTAGATACTATTTTGTTTGGGCAGGCGCGCCACATTCTTTGTATGTAATTCATATTGAGCTGACTTTCAATTAAATATCATGGAGTCTTTTTTTTTTTTTGCTAGTAAGCCATTCTGTATTTGTGCATTTGAGTTTGGGACCCAAATATAGACTTATTTCCCTATTACATTTCACCTTGCTAGGCTCAGCTCAACAGTACATCCTTTCAGTATCCTTTTGAATCCAGATTCTGTTACTGCTTTATGTGTTACTGCTTTATGACTTATATCGCTGGCCTATTTGATGAGTGTTGTTCTACATCTTCATCTAAGTCAATTACAGAAATGTTAAACAGTACTGGACTGAAGAAAGAACCTAGCAGTATACATTTGAAATCTTTCTCCATTTTTTTTTTTTGTGGTACGCGGGTCTCTCACTGTTGTGGCCTCTCCTGTTGCAGAGCACAGGCTCCGGACGCGCAGGCTCAGTGGCCATGGCTCATGGGCCCAGCCGCTCCGTGGCATGTGGGATCTTCCCGGACCGGGACACGAACCCGTGTCCCCTCCATCGGCAGGTGGACTCTCAACCACTGCGCCACCAGGGAAGCCCTCTTTCTCCGTTTTTATTGTCTAGAATATTTCTCCAGCTTATCCCAAGGATTTGCATGAGGCAGCTTGTGGTGTACTTCACTGAAGTAAAATACACCCTGTCTGCCAAATCTTTTGCAGTCAAAAAAGGAAGTCAGATTTGTAGGAGATGATTGTTTTAATGTATAGTAGGTTGAATGTGTGTATCCTAATGTCTCTTGATGACTAAAACGTTGTACTAGATAGACGTCAGGCTCTTTATTCTGACTTACAGAAGTATGTTATTTTCCTTTTTGAAAACTGGCATCTTTGCCTGTTTTTAGTCTTTTGGCTGTGGCAATCCCCATGATTTCTCAGAGAGAACATCCTCTGTGGTTCATTGTTCTCATTGGCAAAATTTCTCAATAACCTGGTCATTATTTTTTCCAGGAAAGTATAAATTCATTTAGAGCAGTTGGATACATTCTTGGAATTTTAAAATTTTTCTTGGTCTTCTCCTCCAATGTACTTACCAATGTACTTTTTTCTTAAACCCTCCATTTTCATTATTTTTTTTAAACTTAAAAAGTAATACTTATTCATTGTAGAAAATTTTTGGTCCTTTTTACTTTTGCAAGCTAAATTCTTGAAATAGAAGACCAGAGACAAAGTAGGAATTAGGAGTTCTTTCTTCTTCTGATCTTTATTAACATTAAACCGTCAGCCTCTGTTAATGAGCCTATCTTTCTCTTTCTCTTTGTACTCTGAAAACAATAATTAATTCAGTGACTTAATTTTTCAAACAAATCTTTAATTTTAGAATAGTTTTAGGTTTACAGAAAAGTTGGAGATACACTGCAGGTTCCCATATACCCCTATCGTTAACATCTTATATTACCAGAATACATTTGTCACAACTAAGAAACAGTTATTGGTGTGATATGATTAATTAAACCCCAGACTTTATTAAGACTTAACTGATTTTTTCCCACAAATGTCCTTTTCCACTAATGTTCCAGGACTTCATCCACAAAACCATATTACATTTAGTTGTCATGTCTCCTAAGTCTTCTCTGATCTCGGACAGTTTCTAAGTTTTCTTCATCTTCATCAGCTTTTTCTTATGACCTTGACAGTTTTGAGTAGTACCGGTGAGATATTTTATTGTATTTTCCTTCGACTTGGGTTTGTCTGCTATTTTTCTCATGGTTAGACTGGAGTTATGAGTTTTGGGGAAAAATACCTCAGGTGTGTGAAGTATGCTTCTTGTGTTACATCAGGGGCACATGCTAACAATATGGTTATTAGCATCTTCCCTCTTTTTTTCTTTTCAGCTGGAAGTTTGTTAATTTATTGATGTTTTTAAAGAACCAGCTATTTGTTTCACTGAACGCTTTGGTTTTGTTTTAATTTTCATTAGTATCTGCCCTATCTTTATTATTTTCTTCCTTACGCTTGATTTATTTTGGTTTTCGTTTACTAGGTTTCTTGAGATAGGAGCTTAGGTTCTGGGTTTTTTTTTTTTTTTTGCCAAGCCGTGCAGCATGTGGTATCTTAGTTCCTGGACCAGGGATTGAACCCGTGCCCCCTGTGGTGGAAGCATGGAGTCTTAACCACTGGACTGCCAGAGACATCCTAGGAGCTTAGATTCTTTTTTTTTCCTTTTCTTTTATTTATTTATTTATTTTATATAGCAGGTGGAGCTTAGATTCTTGATTTGAAACTGTTCTTATTTTCTTTTTTTTTTAAGGAAGAATTACTCTTTAATTGAGGCTTTCTTTATACCTATTAACATCAATTTTTTATAAATGTAGTTTCAAAAACATTTTTAAATGTGTACACAGTTTCAAAATTCAAACAGCATACTGTTATTAAATAAAAACTCTGTGTCACCTCCCCTACCCAAGTCCCACACTTTATTGGAAACCCCTTTAAACCTTTTGTTTTTAATTCTTTTGATAAGTTACCACCATAATTCTAAATGATATGCTTAGATTTCAGTTTCTTAATTTACCAGCAGTAGAAATCAAGTCATTCCCATCTTCTTTGATAGACAGGAAATTCAGCTCACATTCCACTTGCCTCTCTCTCTCCACTGAGTTTTGCTAGTTGTATTAGTGTGTGTGGTTTCTCTATTAGCTGCCTTTATACTTTTAAGTGATGTATACATAATCCTGTATTTTCGTTCCATCTTCTTTACACAATATCTCTTGTATCATCCCAAAGTAAAACGAAGAAAGTTGCACCCCTGCACTCACCCTTCCCTCCTCCTGCTCTCAACTTGACTTCTGCCAGCTGGAGCGTTACCTTTACAATGTCTTTTATGACATGCATGTTCTATTCTATAACTAAAATTAGGTCTTATGGTTTGATTTTAAAAATTGAAACTAGTAACCATCTAATTACAATTATGTAAATGTGATCATTTCAACTATTTGTCACTGATTTGTCACAGATTCTCTCAACGGAGAATGTCCAAAGGGTTAAAGTCAAATGACCTCTATTATATTCCATCAAGTGATCAGGCCACAGTTTTGCTCGTCTTGTATTTGAATCAAAACTTTTTTCTCTAACTTTTCAGTTGTTTTCTTGGCATTTCTAATTTCTTGGGCTTCTTTTTTCTTGTTGAGAGGAAAAAAAAAAACCTAAGTCTTCTTCCCCACTGGGCTAAGAGCTCCCAGCTTCTTAATTGTCCTGCCTGTTAAATCTTCCTCTTTCTCTTCTTGGAGGAATTCCTTTTAGGGTCTTTTGATCTGGTGTTTTAATTTGAGCTGTGTTTTTTGGGATGCTGCAGATGTGTCATCCTCTCCGTTTCACACCTGGAATTCCACCACTGTTTCCTGGACCATGAGCTGCTTTTCTCTCTCCTGTACTGTCGATAGATTACATCCTCAAATACTGTAAATTTTTTAAAAAGAAAGGTTGCCTGGTAGATAAGGATTCTGAAATCAGTCTGAATCCAACATGGCTGGAAAAGTGTTTATTTTACCTTCATATTTATTTTTTAAAATATTTATTTGGCTGCCCCGGGTATTATTTGCGGCATACAGGCTCTTAGTTGCAGCATGTGGGATCTAGTTCCCTGAGCAGGGATCGAACCTGGGCTCCCTGCATTGGGGAGCACAGAGTCTTAACTGCTGGACCACGAGGGAAGTCCCTTTCCCTTCATATTTAATTGATAAGTTTGGCTGGATATTAAATTCTAGATTTAAGATCTTTTTTTGCCCTCAGAAATTTAGAGACTGTTATTTCTGTCCTCCAGTGTTTTGGTAAGAGATCTTATACCTATAATACTCTTTTTTTTTTTTTTTTTATAATACTCTTATTCTTTTATTAGTAACCCCTCCCTCTCTCGCTCTTTCTCTTGATGCTTCTAGAACAGCAGTGTACAATAGAAATATAATGTGAGCCATACATGTAACTTAAAAGTTTTCTAGCAACCATTTAAAAGTGAAAAGAAACTGATGATATTAATTTTTTAGCATGTTTTCATTAATCCAGTATATCCAAAACAGAATTTCAACATGTAGTGAATATTTTACATTATTATTTTTTTAACATCTTTACTGGAGTATAATTGCTTTACAATGGTGTGTTAGTTTCTGCTTTATAACAGAGTGAATCAGTTATACATATACATATGTTCCCATATCTCTTCCCTCTTGCATCTCCCTCCCTCCCAGCCTCCCTATCCCACCCCTCTAGGTGGACACAGAGCCCCGAGCTGATCTCCCTGTGCTATGTGGCTTCTTCCCACTACCTGTCTATTTTACATTTGGTAGTGTATATATGTACATGCCACTCTATCGCTTTGTCCCAGCTTACCATTCCACCTAGCCATGTCCTCAAATCTATTCTCTACGTCTGTGTCTTTATTCCTGTCCTGTCCCTAGGTTCATTAGAACCACTTTTTTTTTTTTAGATTCCATATCTTTGTATTAGCGTATGGTATTTGTTTTTCTCTTTCTGACTGACTTCACTCTGTATGAGAGACTCTGGGTCCATCCACTCACTACAAATAACTCAATTTCATTTCTTTTTATGGCTGAGTAATATTCCATTGTATATATGTGCTACATCTTCTTTATCCATTCATCTGTCGATGGACACTTAGGTTACTTCCATGTCCTGGCTATTGTAAATAGAGCTGCAATGAACATTGTGGTACATGACTCTTTTTGAAGTCTGGTTTTCTCAGGGTATATGCCCAGTAGTGGGATTGCTGGGTCATATGGTAGTTCTATTTGTAGTTTTTAAAGGAACCTCCATACTATTCTCCATAGTGGCTGTACCACTTTACATTCCCACCAACAATGCAAGAGAGTTCTCTTTTCTCTACACTCCCTGCAGCATTTATTGTTAGTAGATTTTTTAATGATGGCCATTCGGACCGGTGTGAGATGATATCTCATTGTAGTTTTGATTTGCATTTCTCTAATGATTAGTGACGTTGAGCATCCTTTCATGTGTTTGTTGGTAATCTGTATATCTTCTTTGGAGAAATGTCTGTTTAGGTCTTCTGCCCATTTTTGGATTGGGTTGTTTGTTGTTTTGATATTGAGCTGCATGAGCTGCTTGTAAATTTTGGAGATTAATCCTTTGTCAGTTGCTTTGTTTGCAAATATTTTCTCCCATTCTGAGTGTTGTCTTTTCGTCTTGTTTATGTTTTCCTTTGCTGTACAAAAGGTTTAAAGTTTCATTAGATCCCATTTGTTTATTCTTGTTTTTTTTCCATTTCCATAGGAGGTGGGTGAAAAAGGATCTTGCTGTGATTTATGTCAGAGTGTTCTGTCTATGTTTTCCTCTAAGAGTTTTATAGTGTCTGGTCTTATATTTAGGTCTTTAATCCACTTTGAGTTTACTTTTGTGTGTGGTGTTAGGGAGTGTTCTAATTTCATTCTTTTACATGTAGCTGTCCAGTTTTCCCAGCACCACTTTTGGAACAGGCTGTCTTTTCTCCATTGTATATCCTTGCCTCTTTTATCATAAGGTGACCATATGTGCGTAGGTTTATCTCTGGGCTTTCTATCTTGTTCCATTGATGTATGTTTCTGTTTTTGTGCCAGTACCATACTGTCTTGATTACTGTAGCTTTGTACTATAGTCTGAAGTCCAGGAACTGCTAAGTTTGGGTTTTTTTTTTTGTTCTTTCTCTAATTGCTTTAGGTGTAAGATTAGGTTGTTTTCTTAGATGTTTCTTGAGCTAGGATTGTATTGCTATAAACTTCCCTCTTAGAACGGCTTTTGCCGCATCCCGTAGGTTTTGGGTCTTCGAGTTTTCATTGTCATTTGTTTCTAGGAATTTTTTGATTTCCTCACTGGTCTCTTGGTTATTAAGTAGTGTATTGTTTAGTCTCCATGTGTTTGTATTTTTTACAGATTTTTCTCCTGTAATTGATATCTAGTCTCATAACACTGTGGTCAGAAAAGATACTTGATATGATTTCAGTTTTCTTAAATTTACTGAGGCTTGGTTTGTGACCCAGGATATGATCTATCCTGGAGAATGTTCCATGAGCCCTTGAGAAGAAAGTGTATTCTGTTGTTTTTGGATGGAATGTCCTGTAAATATAAATTAATTTGATATTTACAAATTAATTGTTTAATTAATGTGTTTAAAGTATCATTTAAAGCTGGTGTTTCCTTATTTATTTTCATTTTGGATGATATGTCCGTTGGTGACAGTGGGGTGTGAAAGTCCCCTACTATGATTGTGTTACTGTTGATTTCCCCTTTTATGGCTGATAGCATTTGCCTTATGTATTGAAGTGCTCCTATGTTGGATGCATAAATACTTAAGATTGTTATATCTTCTTGGATTGATCCATTGATCATTATGTAGTGTCCTTCTGTGTCTCTTGTAATAATCTTTATTTTAAAGTCTGTTTTGTCTGATATGAGAATTGCTGCTCCAGCTTTCTTTTGATTTCCACTTGCATGGAATATCTTTTTTCATCCCCTCATTTTCAGTCTGTATGTGTCCCTAGGTGTGACGTGGGTCTCTTGTAAACAGCATATATATGGGTCTTTTTGGTATCCATTCAGCTAGTCTATGTCTTTGGTTGAAGCATTTAATCCGTTTACATTTAAGGTGCTTATTGATATGTATGTTCCTATTACCATTTTCTTAATTGTTTTGGGTTTGTTATTGTAGGTCTTTTCCTTGTGTTTCCTGCTTCGAGAAGTTCCTTTGGCATTTGTTGTAAAGCTGGTTTGGTGGTGCTGACTTCTCTTAGCTTTTGCTTGTATGTAAAGGTTTTAATTTCTCTGTTGAATCTGATTAGATCCTTGCTGGGTAGGGTAATCTTGGTTGTAGGTTTTTCCCTTTCATCACTTTAAATATGTCCTGCCACTCCCTTCTGGCTTGCAGAGTTTCTGTTGAAAGATCAGCTGTTAACCTTATGGGGATTCCCTTGTATGTTATTTGTTGTTTTTCCCTTGCTACTTATAATATTTTTTCTTTGTATTTAATATTTGATACTTTGATTAATATGTGTCTTTCTTCTTGGATTTATGCTGTATGAGACTCTCTGTGCTTCCTGGACTTGATTAACTATTTCCTTTCCCATATTAGGGAAGTTTTCAACTATAATCTCTTCAAATATTTTCTCAGTCCCTTTCTTTTTCTCTTCTTCTTCTGGGACTCCTATAATTTGAATGTTGGTGCGTTTAATGTTGTCCCAGAGGTCTCTGAGACTGTCCTCCATTCTTTTCATTCATTTTTCTTTATTCTGCTCTGCAGTAGTTATTTCCATTATTTTATCTTCCAGGTAACTTATCTGTTCTTCTGCCTCAGTTATTCTGCTATTGATTCCTTCTAGAGAATATTTAATTTCATTTATTGTGTTGTTCATCATTGTTTGTTTGCTCTTTGGTTCTTCTAGTTCCTTGTTAAACGTTTCTTGTATTTTCTCCATTCTATTTCCAAGATTTGGGATCATCTTTACTATCATTACTCTGAATTCTTTTTCAGGTAGACTGCCTATTTCCTCTTCATTTCTTTGGTCTGGTGGGTGTTTACCTTGCTCCTTCATCTGTTGTGTGTTTCTCTGTCTTCTCATTTTGCTTAACTTACTGTGTTTGGGGTCTCCTTTTCGCAGGCTGCATGTTCATAGTTCCCATTGTTTTTGGTGTCTGTCCCCAGTGGCTAGGGTTGGTTCAGTGGGTTGTGTAGGCTTCCTGGTGGTGGGGACTGGTATCTGTGTTCTGGTGGATGAGGCTGTATCTTGTCTTTCTGGTGGGCAGGACCGCGTCTGGTGGTGTGTTTTGGTGTGTATGTGACCTTATTATGATTTTAGACAGCCTCTCTGCTAATGGGTGGTGTTGTCTTCCTGTCTTCCTAGTTGTTTGGCATAGGGTGTCCAGCACTGTAGCTTGCTGGTTATTGAGTGGAGCTGGGTTTTAGCGTTGAGATGGAGATCCCTGGGAGAGCTTTTGCCATCTGATATTACATGGAGCTTGGAGGTCTATGGTGGACCAATGTCCTGAACTCAGCTTTCCCACTTCACAGGCTCAGGTCTGACCTCTGGCCGGAGCACCAAGACCCTGTCAGCCACACGGCTGGAAGAAAAGGGAGAAAAAAGGAAAGAAAGAAAAAATAAAGTTATTAAAATAAAAAATTTTTTTAATTATTAAAAATGAAAAACATTAAAAAGTAATAAAGAAAAGAAAGAGAGCAACCAAACCAAAATACAAATCCACCAATGATAGCAAGCGCTAAAAACTATACTAATAAAACAAACAAACAAAAAGAACACAACAAAGAAAACGGACAGACAGAACCCTAGGATAAATGGTAAAAACAAAGGTATACAGGCAGAAATCACACAAAGAAATATATACATGCACACTCCAAAAAGGGAAAAAGGAAAAAATATATATATATATTTAAAAAAAAGGAAGAGAGCAACCAAATCAATAAACAAGTCTACCAAAAACTCTAAATAGTATAAAGTATAAACTCTAAATAGTAAACTAATGTAAAGATAAAACCAGAAAGAAATTAGATGCAGAAAGCAAACCCCAAGTCTACAGTTGCTCCCAAAGTTCACCACCTCAATTTTGGGATGATTTGTTGTCTACTTCGGTATTCCACAGATGCAGGGTACATCAAGTTGATTGTGGAGATTTCATCTGCTGCTCCTGAGGCTGCTGGGCGAGATTTCCCTTTCTCTTCTTTGTTCGCGCAGCTCCTGGGGTTCAACTTTGGATTTGGCCCCGCCTATGCATGTAGGTCACCTGAGGGCATCTGTTCTTCGCTCAGACAGGATGGGGTTAAAGGAGCAGCTGATTAGGGGGCTCTCGCTCACTCATACCAGGGGCAGGGAGGGGTACGGAATGCGGGGCCAGCCTGCAGTGGCACAGGCTGGTGTGACGTTGCAACAGCCTGAGGTGCACCATGTGTTCTCCCGGGGAAGTTGCCTCTGGATCATGGGACCCTGGCAGTGGCGGGCTGCACAGGCTTCTGGGAGGGGAGGTGTGGATAGTGACCTGTGCTTGCACACAGGCTTCTCAGTGGCTGCAGAAGCAGCCTTAGCGTTTCATGCCCGTCTCTGGTGTCCGTGCTGATAGGCATGGCTTGCGCCCGTCTCTGGACTTCATCTAGGCGGTGCTCTGAATCCCCTCTCCTCGTGCACACCGAAACAGTGGTCCCTTGCCTCTTAGGCAGTTCCAGACTTTTCCCCGTACTCCTTCCCGGCTAGCCGTGGCGCACTAGCCCCCTTCAGGCTGTGTTCATGCAGCCAACCCCAGTCCTCTCCCTGGGATCTGACCTCCGAAATCTGAGCCTCAGCTCCCATCCCCTACCTGCCAGTCTCTACCAGTGAAGGGGCTTCCTTGTGTGTGGAAACTTTTCCTCCTTCACTGCTCTCTCCCAGAGGTGCAGGTCCCAACCGTATTCTTTTGTCTCTGTTTTTTCTTTTTTCTTTTGCCTTACTCACATACGTGCAGAGTTTCTTGCCTTTTGGGAAGTCTGAGGTCTTCTGCCAGCGTTCAGTAGGTGTTTTGTAGGAGCAGTTACACATGTAGATGTATTTCTGATGTATTTGTGGGGAGAAAGATGATCTCCACGTCTTAGTCCTCTGCCATCTTGAGGGTCTCCCCTGTTCTTATTTTGTAATGTATGCATTTAGTGCTATAAGTTTTTGTCTCAGTCCTGAGAAGCATTATAAGTAGGATTTTTTTTTTTTTTTTTAATTTTTTTATTTTATTTTTGGCTGTGTTGGGTCTTCGTTTCTGTGAGAGGGCTTTCTCCAGTTGCGGAGGGCTGGGGCCACTCTTCATCGGGGTGTGCGGGCCTCTCACTGTCATGGCCTCTCCCATTGCGGAGCACAGGCTCCAGAGCGCAGGCTCCAGAGCGCAGGCTCAGTAGTTGTGGCTCACGGGCTTAGTTGCTCCAGGGCATGTGGGATCTTCCCAGACCAGGGCTCGAACCCGTGTCCCCTACATTGGCAGGCAGATTCTCAACCACTGCGCCACCAGGGAAGCCCCATAAGTAGGATTTTTATTTTCATTCAGTTCACTATGATTTTCCTTGAGAATTCCTATTCCATGGATTATTTAGAAGTACGCTATTTAGTTTCAAGTGTTTAGAGATTTTCCTGTTATCCTGTTACTGACTTCTAGTTTGATCCCATTGTGGTAGGAGAACACACTCTTATGATTTTAATCCTTTTACATGTACTGAGGTTTGTTTTATGGCTCAGAACATGGTGTATCTTAGTATACATTCCATGGCACTTGAAAAGTATATATTCTGCTATTGTTGGATTGGGTGTTCTGTCAGTGTCTGATTCTGTTTTGATTGATGGTGTTGTTGAGTTCTTCTAGTTCTTTGCTAAGTTTTTTTTAAAATTTATTTTACTTTTGGCTGTGTTGGGTCTTCGTTGCTGCATGCGGGCTTTCTCTAGTTGCAACGAGCAGGGGCTCGTTTTGGTGCACGGGCTTCTCATTGCAGTGGCTTCTCTTGTTGTGGAGCATGGGCTCTAGGTGTGCATGCTTCAGTAGTTGTGGCACGTGGGCTTAGTTGCTGCACGGCATGTGGGATCTTCCCGGACCTGGGCTTGAACCCGTGTCCCCTGCATCAGCAGGTGGATTCCTAACCACTGCGCCACCAGGAAAGCCCCTTTGCTAATTTTTTGCGTAGCTCTCTATCAGCTGTTGTGAGAAGGGTGTTGAAGTCTCCAACTGTAATTGTGAATTTGTCCATTTCTCCTTTCAGTTCTATGAGCTTTTGTTTCACATGTTCTGCAGTTCTGCTGTTTGCATATATTTAGTATGCAAATATATTTATATTTGCAGTACATTTAGTCTGAAGTCAAGGTGTTAGCAGGTCCGTGTTCTTCCTGAAGGCTCTAGGGGAAGAAGCTTTCTTGCCTCTTCTAGCTTCTGGTGGCTCCTGGCAATACTTGGTGCTCCTAGACTTGAAGCTGTAGCACTGTAGTCTCTGTTTTCATGCAGCTTTATTTTCTCTGAGTGTCCTCTCCTCTTCTTATATGGACACCAGACATTTGATTTATCTCCCTGATCCGGTGTGACCTTACCTTAAACAGATTGTATTTGCAAACATCCCATTTCCAAATAAGGTTACATTCCGAGATTCTGAGTGGACCTGAGTTTTTGAGGAGATACTATTCAACTCACTAAACTGAGCAAGTTTTTTTTCCCTCATATCTGCAGTTGCATAGTCAGAAACCTTCAAAGTCTCTTAAGCCTCCAGACTCCTTGAGCCATTTTGACTTTCAGAGCCTCATGCTGAAATTTTTGAGATTCTTGCCTAATTCTGAGATTTTTGCCTTTCTAAAATACAGACTACAGAGCCTTACCCTTATTGTTGACCTTAAACTCTTAAGATAACATGATGACTTTCTGTCAGGTTTCCATTATTCTCATTTTTTTCCTTTTAAGTCAGAGCAGCAGTTTTCCTAGTTACTTCCTCTACTAACACTGAGTATAGCAAGAAGTTGACACATGCTGTGCTCTTCCTCAAATGAGATTTTTAGTAGATCTGAGTCGAGACTAACTTTTTTTTTTTTGAATTCCATGAGAAACATCTTGAATTTTGAATTTTACTCTGTGGATTTAGGGGCACTAGAGATTTTTGGACAGGGAGGTAAAGTGGTTAATCTGCAGGATGGTGAGTAGTTGATGGGTACTGGACGCATGGAGACAGCAGGGAGTCTGTTGGGGTTGCACGTGAATCATCTGGAGAGCTTGTTAAAATGCAGATGTATTAGCTTTGGGGTCTGAGAGTCTGCATTTATGAAAAGCTGTTGCTGCTGGTCTAGTGACCACACTTTAAGTAGCTAAGATTCATGATGTGCTAGAGAAATTCCGGTGTTTTAATCTCACCAACTGTAGGCTACAGTTGAGTCCAGATTTCAAGTGGACAAACCCAGCAGCCCATGGGCACCACTTCCAGGTGTCTCAGCTAACATTTTAAATCCTTAATCTTGGGTGAATATACCCATAACAATAAATTCAGCCCTACCCAAGCACATATTTTGTCCTCCTTTGTCTAATAACCCTATAATCTGTTCCCATTCGTGCACTCTGGAATTCTGCTGATACAAATTGGAAAGATCCTACAACTCTGGTGTATATGCTGGTCTCCCATAGCCAGCCTTGTACTTAGACTCCTAGGCCAAGCTGGGATCTTATTCCTCTTAGTGGCCTGAAGGTAGTAAATAGTGGAGGTGGTGCTGAGGAGAATGGGCATCTCAGTTTTTTGTTTTTTTTTTGCGGTACGCGGGCCTCTCACTGTTGTGGCCTCTCCCGTTGCGGAGCACAGGCTCCGGATGCGCAGGCTCAGCAGCCATGGCTCACGGACCCAGCCACTCCGCGGCATGTGGGATCTTCCCGGACCGGGGCACGAACCCGTGTCCCCTGCATCGGCAGGCAGACTCTCAACCACTGCGCCACAAGGGAAACCCAGCATCTCAGTTTTTATGCTAGAGAAGGCTGCTTGGAAGGAGGGAGAAGGAAAACTGCTTTTTTCAGCAGAAAGGTTTTGGGGTTTTGGGATTCAAAGTTAGGCTTCCTCTTAGTTTACACATCCTCATCCCAAGACACAGAGTCCCACTTCTCAACCTTTGCCCTTATCTTCAGTCTGGCAGGGTTGTACTTTTAAATGGCATTGCAGATCTGCAAACCATACACATAGGCATAGGGCTAGATCCTCAGCCAGATCTCTCATGGAGCATTAAGGTTGCTAAATGAAGACATGTTCAAAGAACTAGATGCCTTGAAGTTATATACTGTTTATGTAAACACTATAGTTTTTTTCCTTCGTTAATTTTTAAAATGAGAATGAGTAAAGAAAGTTGAAATAATTTCTTTGAATGTATGAATTGCCATTTGTTAGTCAGTGAATGTTTAGAAGGGCCTTTAATGTCCGAGATGCTGTGTCATATTGACAGTAGATTCATATGTTGTTGATCATTAACTTTTTTTTTTTTTTTTTTTTTTTTTACAGAAACTTATTGGAGAAGTGTTTAATATTGTGAGCCAACAGTCTACTGCTCGACCTGGCTGCATTATTGAGCTCAATGCAATAACCAACCAAGTAAAACCATGCTTGTGAATTGGTGTTACTAACATACTTTATCCCAGAGTGCTTAATATGCATAAGATACACAGTTGAACCTTGAACAACTTGGGGGTTAGGAGCACTGACCCTTCTCACTATAGAAAATCCACGTGTAACTTACGGTCAGCTTTCTGGATCCTCAGTTCTGCATCTGCATATACAGTTAACTGCAGATTGAGTAGTACTGTAATAGTGACGATTGAAAAAATTTCCCACGTAAGGGGACCTGTGCCGTTCAAGAGTCAACTGTATTTCACTGCAGAATAGTTCTCTTGTTTGCTACTAAATATAGCCAACTTCTCTTGATTTCCTTAGTGAAAATCTCCAATGATTTACGAATTCTTTTTCTCCAGTTGAATTGTATCTGTAGCCTTATTTCCTGTTTAAAGGTCATTTGATTCAGTCAGGGAAGCCATGAAGGAAAATACAGTACAGCTGCATAGAGGCATGGTTTGTGGTTTTTCTTTTTATATTGTTACTCATTTCAACTCAGTAGATGGTGACATCAGCTTTAAGGGTGTTTGCTTTGTTAGGCTGAGTATTAGATATTTTTATGAGATCCATTAAAATGAAGATAGAAGTAGGATCAAAGTATGCATTTACTTTCTAAGTACAGGTCTTTCGTGTAGGCAGTGTTCTTTCCTAGCCCCTACCTAGAAATGAAGGAGAACCCTTCCCTCTACAGGGAGTTTGTAAATCCCATCATAGCCCTCATATTTGTTTCTTCAGGATCATGTTTATGGACTGAAGGGGATAGAAGTAATATATTCATTCCAAATATGAAAAAAGGTTACTTTGATGAGGAAGTTACCAACTATTTTCAAACAAGGAAATGAAGAAAGAGCCAACCATATTTAAAAACAAATACAGTGTTATGTCATTATTTTTCCATGATGCCTTGCACATTCTGTTAGGGAAAATGTAATAATTTCCACCAATGTAGAGAAATGACCACATCAGCTCTTGGCAACAGAAATGTGGCTGCCAGACTCAAATTACTAACGCCTCCTAGGAAACCCTTAACTTGTGATTTCCTTTTTTTCACTCTGTAGGGATATGAGAGAAGAGTGTATTAGCTTCAACCCATAAATGTCTTAATTTTTAATGAACTGCGAGTTAAATTCATTTCCCCAGTGTAGCCCCTTCTCTACTCTGTACCATGGGATATTATTACAGACCTCTTTCGCCTAGCATTTTGCTTTTTACTTCATACTTTTTGAAGATTTTTCCCTTTCCATTTGTGGCTATCTTTATCACAGGGCTGGTAAACTGCAAGCACTGTTAAATGGCTTAGGCTTATAAATCATTCTATGTTTCCCATGTGCTGTATGATTTCTGTACCCATGAAAGCGTCACCCTTCCCTTTTCTTTCATTTATTCTTCTTCCCTGGGGAAGGTGACCTTTTATGCTATGAACGTGAAGGGATTTTTTTTATGTTTCTGTATGGAGAGACATAAAAGTACCTTATAACTTTCATAAAAATTTTGTGGGTCAACCTAATGTCATAGTCATTTTATTTCCTTCTGTCAGTACTATGAAAGGAGGCTGATTTGCTTTATTCTCTAAGATTATAGCCCATACATTCAGTGCCAAGGTTATCATAGCTGCTTGCCTTCCTTGAAATCTGTGGGGCAGCCATCAAATTGTCTTGACCTACTTCCGTAATAAGCTTTTGTTTGGATTTAGCCTTTCCTTGAATTTCAGTTCACTTTTGTGATTCTAAGTAGCTATTTGTGATTATCTTTACTCTTCTTCTCTGTGTGGTTCCAAACATGATTTTGTAGCATCAGCTGACTGTGATGTTTCATCTATTCTTTTAGAAATCTTAGTTACTTAAATGTAAATACATTTCTTCAGAGATGTGTCATTCCTACTGGCTGTTATAGGATCCTTCATAATTCCCACTAGACAGACTTATTGGAAATACTTTGAGGACCTTTCTGGTTTTTTTTGTTTTCTGTTTTCAAGTAGAATTAGAAAAAGAACCTATGGTAGTGTGCTTAATATGGTCTGCATGGCCTTCTCCAGCCAGTCATGAGACCTGATATTTTTGAACTCAGAGTGGCCTAGGTTACTTAAGTTTGTTTGTTTTTTTTTTTAAGATGCAAACCTGTTGATTTGTTTTTACTAGAGTTTCACAGTTCTGCTGTTGACTATAGCATCTTTGAAGTAATTTATCTAATGATTTTTTTCTCTTGCTTTTTCCACTCTAATTAGTCATTCTATAAAGAATAGAAATTGTTAGAGAGTTGTTTTTTTTTTTTCTATTTTATATTAGGGTTCTTGGGGAGGTAGTGGGTGGAAGATACAGAATTTCAAAGATAAAACTTTACTTTTTTCATATTTGTAGTGTGGCTCAAATACACAGTTGCTTCATGTGTTTCAAGAAGACTTCATTAGAGGATATAAACCACATAAGGAAGATATGGAGAAAAAGGAAACAGAAATATTTTTTCAACCATCACAAGGTACTGTTAAAAAATAGTCTTGAGGGGCTTCCCTGGTGGCACAGTGGTTGAGAGTCCGCCTAAAATAGTCTTGAGTTCAATACCTTAATCTTAGAAAACCTCCAAACTTTCATTGAGTGTGGATCTTTATATCTAAAGTCATCGCTCGTGATTTTTGGCAAATGCTCTAGTTCTATCAGAATTGCTTTTTTGTAGGTGAAGAACACATGAGGGTAAAAATTATATTTTGAAAGACAGGTTCTCTGGTGACATAGCCTTTTGCCAAGAAATGTTATTTATGAAACCTAGTTTAATTGTTTAAAAACTTAACTTCAGTTGTTCAACTCTACAATTAAATTGTTTTGATTGGTAGTAAGTATCCTTCTGGTATCTTAAGGAAGCCAATTAATATAAGTTTACTAAAGATTATTGATAAATATAGGAGGGAGATATTATGTTGTATGGTATACCAGGAAGCTTAGGTACGCTTAGGTATTATGTTGTATGGTATGCCAGGAATTAAAGGTACCATCTCATAGTTTTCCTCTCTGAAGGGTTGTATTTCTTTCTTCTTCTTGTGGAAGAAAGTAGTTCTCCTAAGACCTTTCAAGAACAAACCATATGATATTTAAACTTTATTATTTAGCTTTAAATATTCCTTTTAGAAGTTATACTTTGTAATTATAAAACTTGCATGTTCTATTTGAAAATTAAATTTGAAAATAGAACATACTGAGTAGAATACTTTCTGTATGAAGGTAGGAAAGACATGTCCTACTTTAAGAATTCATTTTCTGTGATTAATAGTTTTTAGTTTACAAAGGGTTTCCAGATACTTTATCTCATTTGGTTATAGATTATAAGTATTCAGAAGGACATATTTAATTTTCTTAGTATAAGAAAATGTATAGTCATTTAAGGAAGATATTTCTACTGAATTTGTACAGTTAATTTCGTTTTCTTTAGTGGAAAATCAGAATGAGTTCCGTCTTCTGTGAGGCTTAGCTCAAACATCTTTTCACCCCTCAGACTAATAATTTTTTCCCTTTCATGCATCTTTCTTCATAGATCAGAACTTTTCTTCTTTCTAAGTTATTCAGTTGTCACGTTCAGTTTTATTTCACTGTCACTATAGCATAACAGTACTGTATAGATTTAAAATGTGCTTTTCCATAGTATTTCACCTTTACTTGGGTTAAATTTTTTATACGCTTTCCTGCAAATCTAACTATCATTTATCATGCTATTTCTAACAGGGAATACATGCCAACCTACTAGAAAACAATGCTTATATAAGGTTGGTATTTTTTAAATAATGTTTTTAATTGGAAGACCTGCATTTAAAAATATTATTTTATTTCCCTCTTTTGAGATATATATATTTATATTTTTTGGCTTGTGGGGTCTTAGTTCCCCAATCAGGGATCGAACCTGGACCCATGGCAGTGAAAGCACCAAGTCCTAACCACTGGACCACCAGGGAATTCCCTTGATATTTCTTTTTCTTTTTTTCTTTTTGTTGGGATATAGTTGCTTTACCATGTTGTGTTAGTTTCTGCTGTACAGCAAAGTGAATCAGCTATATGTATACATATATCCCCTCTTTTTTGGATTTCCTTCCCATTTAGGTCACCACAGAGCACTGAGTAGAGTTCCTTATGCTATATAGCAGGTTCTCATTAGTTATCTATTTTATACATATTAGTGTATATATGTCAATCCCAGATATTTCTTTATGTCACTGTGAAATCAGGCTGAAAGATTTCCTGATGCTTTTCTTGGTTTTCCTTTAGTTTTTGTACAAAGTTTCTCTTGATTTTATAGCTGTTCTCTTAAGGGACTTGAAATGTGTATTTCTCCTCTTCCCTGACCCTGCTGTATTTTGTACTTTCTAAGTTTTAGTTAAAAATTAATTACTCTTTTAATTAAGAAAAGTGCCAGTTACAGACAAAAGTAGAGTGCATAGTTAAATGAACCTTCCTATGCCCATAACTTAGATTGATGACTTTAAGATTTTGTCACCTGCTTTACCTACCCTATTTTCTTTTCTTTTCCTTTTTTCGTGAAATATTTTAAAGCAAACTCAGCCATCATGTTGCTTCGCTCCTGTGTACTTTATGCATTTCTAAAAATGACTTTCTTACATGTGTGCTGTTATCACATTGATAAAATAACAAAATTTCTCAGAATTCTGTAATAACTAGTCCATAGATTTACTTCATTTAATTGTCTCCAAAAAATGTCAGGGTTATTTGTTCTTAATTTGTTTGGATCCATATCCATATAGAGTCCACACATTGTGTTTCATTTTTTAAGAGTCTTTTAAGCTAAAGTAATCCCCCTTTATACTCTTACCATGCCACAGACTTGTTTTAGAGAAAGTTATTTTATAGGAATTTCTCTGACCAGTTACTTGTGACGTCATTTAAAATTTTTCCTGTAAAGTGCAAATTACCTCTGTAGACTTGATTTGACCCAGATTCAACTTCCTAGGTGTTGTTTTGTTCATCATAGAAGGTCATAAGAAAGAACATAATGTTAGGATGCCTCATTTTTAGTGATGCTAAGATTCAGAAAATTCACCTGGTGGCACCAGTGTAAAATTTGCCAGAAATCTATTATCTCATGGTTTCTTCCATTGGTATTGTTGCTTTCCAATCAATTATTTCATTAAGGATTGCACAAGTGTGATTTTCTAGTTTTATCAGTTCTCATTTATTTATTAGCTGGAAAGCATTTGTAAGGAAAAGCTTTCCCTTATCAATGGCAGCTTTTTGGCTATTTTGAAATAGAGTTATTTTTAGGAAAGTGCTTAGTTCTTTCCCTTTAATTGATGATTTCAAAGGAGTTTGTGCCCAGGTTGCTGCTAGCGGTTACGGATGAATTTATTGTTGTCTTTCTTTTTATTTTGTGAATCATTATGAACCCATTTTAGAAAAACTACTGAAGAATAATACATATACAAAGATATACTCCTATCACTCATGAATTTTTATGTACTTAGCATATTTCAGTCAGTTTGCAGCCATAATTCTAATTCTCACATTGTCCTATATTAGGCTAGTGAAGACCCTTTCAAGTTGGTCCTGAGTCCTTTTGACACAACCTCATTATTTTTCATAGTTTCCTTTCTTTCAGGCACAGCAAGATATGCCAGGCTTATCTTCTAGATAGCCTTTGCAAGAATGGAGTCATCCCTCCAAACTGTTCCTTTCAATGGAGCATGGTATTTAGAGGCCACAGTTTGAGTTTTAGCAATGCTCATTGCCAATGAGTTGCCTTTATGGGTTTTCTTCTCTTTTTTCTCCTCCATCCCTTCCTTCCTTCCTTTTTTACCAAATGAAAGAGCCTTTAAATTCTATACTACTTTACAATTTTCAAAAGTTTCACACCCATAATTTCATATAATGTATTGGTTTTCATTTTTAAAGAAAGTTTTTGTTGTCCTTTGTAGATCTCATTTTCATATATGAAAAATGCAGTTGTCAATAGGGAACATTATGTTCACAAATAATGTCTTTTCATAAAAAATGCATAAAATTTCTAAAAAGTCTCTCCTGCACCACCATCATTGGCCCTCCACCCATAACTATTAATTTTTTTAAAAAATGCTATTTTACATATAGAAAAAGCAGGATACATGTTTACTTCATTCTTTCCATTTAATTGCCAATTTTCCAATTAAGGAGTTAGTGCCTCAGTTACTTCAGGGGGCATCCAGTGAGGCTGACTTGCTCCTGTTCTTTTTCTCCCTCTCTTGCTCTTGCATTCTCTCTCTGTGTCTTTCTCTTCCTTTCTCTCTTCCTTTCAGTTCTTCCTTCTGGTCCTCTTGTCCTTCCTTTCCTTTTTTTCTTATGTGCCCTCTCTCTTTTGGTATTCTTATGAACTCAATGTGTTTTAATAAATTGTATTCATTTTTATTCTTTGATGCTCAAATTGTCCCATCTTTGACCAATAGGTATATCCCTTCATGTTCGCTTTTGTACTTTTGATGTAACCCTGTTAGTCTTTGATAGCCACCTAACTTTTAGCACAAAAGTTATATAAAACTGCTTGTATACATCTATTCTTCCCTTTTCTCCCAACTTCTATACATATCAAGAGATTTTGTTTAAAATGTCTTTCTCTTAACCCTATAGAAACACGTTAACTTAAATATTCTTTTCCTTTAACAATAGGATATCGACCACCACCATTTTCAGAAAAGTTCTTTCTAGTAGTAATTGAAAAGGACAGCAATAATTGCTCTGTTCTCCACATGTGGCACCTTCATCTTAAATCTGTTCAGGCATGTTTAGGTAAGTAATTATATTACAGTTTTATGTAGAGATGATATGAAATAAATTCATTTTACTGGATATGCTTTAGGTTGGTTAATTCTTTAAAATGAAGATCCAGTGAACTATAAAATTGAGTTGCTGAATTGAAGTATGTATAGGCCAAACTTTTAATTACAAGGCCATAAATCATTAATGAAACAGGTTAATCTAAAAGCATACCAGTCAACGGGCACATTAGACATACTGAAAAAAAAAGTTTGATTATTTTTTAATTAATATTTATTAAATGCATATTATGACTCTGTTCTAGATACCATGTCTCTATAAATCAGTTTTGCCCATAGAATTAATACTGTATCTTTTTGTTGGTTAATACACACTGCCATCTGATACCATGCACGTTAGCTTTAGCATCACTAAAAGAAGGACATTTGCTATTTAGAAAATGTGATTGAGCATCTGATGTTCAAAAGGGGAGCTGGTTTCGTAGAATATTAGGAAATGCAGCAGTGATTAAAAAAATTATTTCAGCCATGCTTTTGCTATACTTATTCATATTGATGTCTTAGCAAATTAGAAGATCTGTAATATGAAGTACAGAAATTGATTATAAATCTTTCTTTTTAAAACAAACTTTAAAACAAACAACTTACTTTAAAACAAACAACTTACTTTTTGAGAGATACTTGTTTAAATGAAGAAATGCATAGTTAGCCATATCAAACTGAATCTACTTTAAACTGATTAACCCAAAATATTTGAGTTTTGAAAATATTTTATTATTTCTGATGGTTACATAATTTTAATAATTTTATACACACTAAACATTTAATACAGAGAAATAATAATGTATATGTCTTTTGTTCTCTTCGTAATCCACATTATCACATAACTGTGTAAATAGCAGTTCTAACTGGCCCATGAACTGGGACTGGAAAAGCCAAATGAACCTTTACTGTGCCTAGTTGAGCCTAATCTTGTGGTAGGAGGAATCCAAAAAAATTTTCAAAGCCTTTGGAGTTAATTCTTGGCGTTACATGTTGTTCCACAGGAATGCAAGAGTAGAGGGATCTATTGATAAAAGCTTGTCAGGAAGAGAATTTTATTTTTATTTTTTTTAATTGAGGTAACATTGGTTTGTAAAATTATATAAGTTTCATGTGTATAGCATTCTAATCTGACTTCTGTATACACTACAGTGTGCTCACCACCAAAAGTATAGTTGCCATCTGTCACCATAGAGTTGACTCCCTTTACCCATTCTGCCCTTCCCCACCCCCTTTCCCCTCTGGTAACCACCAATCTGTTCTCTGTATCTATGTGTTAATCTTTGTTTTGTTTTGTTTGTTCACTTACAACTTTAAAAAACTATTCCACATATGAGTGGAACCATGCAGTATTTGTCTTTCTCTGTCTGACTTATTTCACTTAGCATAATACCCTCCGGGAAGAGAATTCTTAACCCACCAGGGAATATAGTATTTTCTAGAGTTGGGCACAGAGCCAGGAATGGTTCTGAAGAGATTAATAGAGGTAGCAACAGATCCTTGTGGTAGGATAGGAATCATGTGATGCCTTCTGTCCCCCTGCTTATGACGGAAGTATCCCACTGCTCTTCCCCTCAGGTCTGGGCTAGTGTAGAGTTGCCTTGCTTACTCTGTTTGTGACAGCAGTAAAAGGTCACAAACAGTAAGATTACAGTGGAAGCAAACAAATCACATGCTATCTTTAGCTTTGACATAAAGCATCTATCTTGTGGTTCTAAAATGTGCAGCAGATTTAACACGGTGTACATTGCCATTAAAGCTGATACGTGAATTTAGCAGTGTGTTGAAAATCCTGGCAAAGGGTGAAGCGATAGACTAGACTTACATTTAGGTGGGGAAGGAACATTTGGAGTACCTTCTAGGTACCAGGCACTGAGATAGGTACTTTATATATGTGAGATAGATGTTACCTTCAGTTTACTAACGGAATAATATTAAGTAACTTGACCAAATGACACATCTAGTTTGTCACAGACTAAGTTTCAAAATTAGGTCTTCTGGCTTTAAAGCCTTTCTTTTGCTTTTTCCCCCTGCTCTTATTTTCTTTCTTTGCATGAGATATATGCATTAGAAAATTGCCTGGTTTAGAGAAATGACTCAGTTCAGCCTTATTTTACAGGTGAGAAAATAACTAGAGATGATGAAGTACCTTGCTTAAGGCAACGTGTCTAGTTAGTTTTAGAGTAGGAGTAGTATTTCTGTCTTCTGACTACTGATTCAAGTTTGTCGTCTTATTCTATTTTACAAAAAATGTTTTCACATTTCTTATTTAGTGGTCTGCCATTATAAAAGAGATTGACATATTTAAAATCCGCCAGAAGCAAAAGGGGATTGATTATTATCTCTCCGTATTCTGGTGCTACTCGGGATGTATAAAGCTAATAAGACCTCATCCTTGCCCTTGATGAATTCATAGTCGAATGGCGGGGAGGGAGGTGGACATACAAATAAATAAATGTGATGCAAAGTATCTCTTACATATAGCAGAAGCACAGATAACGAAATCTGCTTAGAGATTTACACTCCACCTGAATGTGAAAGCTGGAAGCTTTGTGGACAAAGATCAAGGTCAATATGCTTACAAAGCCATTCAACTAATACTATCTTAAATTTGTTTGGAACTTTTATATGTTCTTGAGATCTTGTTTATTATCTTGTTTCAGCACTTGATAGTTAGTAGGCTGGTATTTTAATGTCTTCTTTACCGCTAGCTAATTTTATGACCTAAGGAAAATCATTAAGCTTTCCAAGTTTAAATTTCTTCATCTATTAAGTGAGGCTGTACCTTGTTATGTCTCAAAGTTTGATTTATGACCCATCTGTTTCAGAAACACCTTGGCTGCTTTTTAATGCAGATTTATGGGATCTACCCCAAAACAACTGAGTCAGTGTTTCTGTGGTTAGGCCTGAGAACCTTCATGTTAAAAGTTCCTCAAGCTTTTGATGTGTTTTAAAGGTTGAGAACACTGGGCTAGAGAACTTGTTTTTTCTCTAGATCTTACATGTTGTGATTCTTCACTGACAGTATCCCTGTGATGCAATTGCTGATGCTAAGAAAGAGTAAAATAGTTTAAAAAAAAAAAAATTCTATCAAGGTAACTGAGCAAAAGTTTGAAAATTGATCTTGTCTCCAGAGCACTTTTAAGAAACCATGTTTCTTAAATCACCACAAAATATTATTCTAGCTCATGTAGTGATGATACTAATATATTTCTTAATTTCTTAATTTCTTTTCAAAGCTAAAGCTTCAGAAGGTGTTTCATCAGAGAGTCTACTTTCAGTCCCTGGACAGAAGAACATAGACTCTTCTCCAGAAACCTCTCCTAGTGTGAGCCCCATGCCACATTCTTCATCAATCGCCAACCTTCAAACTGCTAGTAAACTGATTCTGAGTTAGGAGGGAGGTGGACATACAAATAAATAAATGTGATGCAAAGTATCTCTTACATATAGCAGAAGCACAGATAACGAAATCTGCTTAGAGATTTACACTCCACCTGAATGTGAAAGCTGGAAGCTTTGTGGACAAAGATCAAGGTCAATATGCTTACAAAGCCATTCAACTAATACTATCTTAAATTTGTTTGGAACTTTTATATGTTCTTGAGATCTTGTTTATTATCTTGTTTCAGCACTTGATAGTTAGTAGGCTGGTATTTTAATGTCTTCTTTACCGCTAGCTAATTTTATGACCTAAGGAAAATCATTAAGCTTTCCAAGTTTAAATTTCTTCATCTATTAAGTGAGGCTGTACCTTGTTATGTCTCAAAGTTTGATTTATGACCCATCTGTTTCAGAAACACCTTGGCTGCTTTTTAATGCAGATTTATGGGATCTACCCCAAAACAACTGAGTCAGTGTTTCTGTGGTTAGGCCTGAGAACCTTCATGTTAAAAGTTCCTCAAGCTTTTGATGTGTTTTAAAGGTTGAGAACACTGGGCTAGAGAACTTGTTTTTTCTCTAGATCTTACATGTTGTGATTCTTCACTGACAGTATCCCTATGATGCAATTGCTGATGCTAAGAAAGAGTAAAATAGTTAAAAAAAAAAATTCTATCAAGGTAACTGAGCAAAAGTTTGAAAATTGATCTTGTCTCCAGAACACTTTTAAGAAACCATGTTTCTTAAATCACCACAAAATATTATTCTAGCTCATGTAGTGATGATACTAATATATTTCTTAATTTCTTAATTTCTTTTCAAAGCTAAAGCTTCAGAAGGTGTTTCATCAGAGAGTCTACTTTCAGTCCCTGGACAGAAGAACATAGACTCTTCTCCAGAAACCTCTCCTAGTGTGAGCCCCATGCCACATTCTTCATCAATCGCCAACCTTCAAACTGCTAGTAAACTGATTCTGAGTTCTAGACGGGTATATAGCCAACCTCTTGATCTCCCGGTAGGAGTTGAAGTAATAAGAGCAACGCCTTCAGCAGGTAACATAACTTTAAGACTGGACAGTTGTAGCTCAGAGCAATCTTCAGTGCGTAAAATGGGTGAACTCTTCTGAAATATGTGCAGAGTTGACACTGAAATAAAGATTTGTTTTCTACTAATGATACCTCTATTTAGAAACATGTCTATTTTAGAAATAATTTCCTGTGATAAATGTAATCAGCTTGACAGAAAATAGTGTGAATGTTTTAATGCAAGGTTTCTTGCCTACGCTGTGATTTCCTATAAATAGGAATACTGTGATAGTGAAATTGCAAAGAAAAATATGGTCATATGTGAATTATTGAAGCTTTTTTTTTTTTTTTTCTAAACATCTTTATTGGGGTATAATTGCTTTACAATGGTGTGTTAGTTTCTGCTTTATAACAAAGTAGTTGAAGCTTTTTTTTTAATTAAGGCTTTTCATCCACAGTATTGCTGTTATTAAGTATGTTTGACTAAGAGTTGGCAGATACTTTGGGGGGAAAATATAGGATACAGGATTAGAGTTTGGTTTGCCTAGAGCAATACTGACATTAGCAAGGTTGGTAAAATAGTTTAAAGAGCAGGACTGGCATCTATATTTTAAAATGTTCTGTCATTGTGGAATTTGAATTGAGGAGTTCCTCGAATAGTGTTTTTGGGGAACCAGAATTGGAGGTTCAAGACTATTCCAATTACTGGTGAATGGTTTTGAGTATGAGGTTCTCTTACTCATCCCTAACACAGGTTTGGAATCAGAGTTGGAAAGACCACATTAAGAGTTTACTCTGGGCTTTTGTGGCAGGTGCAGATTTAGGTCAGCTTTTGAATCTTTCAAAGTATTTGGAAAGTTTAGGATATACTCAAATAAGTTTATTGGAATTAATAATGATAAATTACATTTTGCAGGGACTCTGTAAAATGCTTTCAGATGTTTTGTTGGACAGCAAAACTCCAAGGGAAGTAGTAACATGATCCCTATTATTTATTTATTTAAATATTTATTTATTTATTATTTTTGGTTGTGTTGGGTCTTCGTTTCTGTGCGAGGGCTTTCTCTAGTTGCGGCAAGCGGGGGCCACTCTTCATCGCGGTGCGTGGGCCTCTCACTGTCGTGGCCTCACTTGTTGCAGAGCACAGGCTCCAGACGCACAGGCTCAGTAGTTGTGGCTCACAGGCCTAGTTGCTCCGCGGCATGTGGGATCTTCCCAGACCAGGGCTCGAACCCGTGTCCCCTGCATTGGCAGGCAGATTCTCAACCACTGCACCACCAGGGAAGCCCCTCCCTATTATTTAGATAGAACAGGCTCGGACGTTTAAGTGCCTTTCCCACTGTTAGGAAGGCATTGTTAGAATGGAACTTGAATCCAGGCCTTATGATCCCAACCTTAATCACTGTTACCTCTCATCTTATAGTTGTTTTTTTTTAAAATTAATTTATTTAATTAATTTATTTTTGGCTGCGTTGGGTCTTTGTTGCTGCGTGCGGGCTTTCTCTCGTTGTGGCAAGCGGGGGCTACTCTTTGCTGTGGTGCTCAGCCTTCTCGTTGCGGTGGCTTCTCTTGTTGTGGAGCACAGGCTCTAGGTGCGGGCCTTAGTAGTTGCAGCATGTGGGCTCAGTAGTTGTGGCGCACGGGCTTAGTTGCTCCACAGCATGTGGGATCTTCCAGGGCCAGGGCTCGAACCCGTGTCCCCTGCATTGGCAGGCGGACTCTCAACCACTGCCCCACCAGGGAAGTCCCTCCCCTCATGTTATAGCTGACAATAGATGGGAGGTGTTAGTCTCTGGCAGTCAGGAATAAATATGAGTGTTCTGGTTCAGTGTTAGGAGAGCATGAATTAAACCTGGTGAAGAAGGTGAGATCTAGTGTCTGTTTAGCTGACTGAAAACATTTTGTGGTGGGGGTAGATCTAGTGTCTGGATTATTTGAGGGCCAGTTAAGGGAATTTGAAAGGCAAATTTTAATGACTACTTAAATATTTATGATGAAAGTGATAAAAGATATAGAATGAAAGTCCAGTGAGGCATGTGTGGTAAAGACATAAATTACAGTAGGTGACAGGTTTATTGATTAAGCATTGACTTGTTTCATTGCTTTTGAGTTTTATTTTAATGAAATATTTGGTTTAGCAGGGGACTGCAGAGTTACTCCGAAGAAGCTCATAGTGGAGTTGGATTAATCACATTCTAGAATTTGATTATTAGCATATTATTTTGTGTTTCTATTATTATGATGATCTGCCTTTTCTTTTTTAAGGCCACCTGAGTTCCTCTTCAATTTATCCAGTGTGCCTGGCACCTTATTTAGTGGTTACAACTTGTTCTGACAATAAAGTACGCTTCTGGAAATGTAGTATGGAAACCAATCTACAATGTAAAAGTGATGAGAAGGAAACCTATCATTGGAGGAGATGGCCCTTGATGAATGATGAAGGAGAAGATAACAGCAGTACAGTGAGCATTGTGGGAAGACCAGTTGCTGTTAGCTGTTCATACACGGGTCGCCTTGCAGTGGCTTACAAACAACCTATCCACCACAATGGTTTTGTTTCTAAAGAATTTTCCATGCATGTTTGCATATTTGAATGTGAATCTACAGGAGGGTCAGAATGGGTTTTAGAACAAACAATTCATCTTGATGATTTGGTCAAAGTTGGGAGTGTACTTGATTCAAGGGTCAGTGTCGACAGTAATCTCTTTGTGTACAGCAAATCAGATGCACTTTTGAGCAAGGATAGATATCTTATTCCGAATATCAAACATTTAGTACATTTGGACTGGGTATCAAAAGAAGATGGCTCCCACATTCTCACAGTAGGGGTCGGTGCTAATATCTTCATGTATGGGCGGCTTTCAGGAATTGTGACTGAGCAAATCAATAGTAAGGATGGAGTAGCTGTCATTACTTTACCACTAGGTGGAAGTATCAAGCAAGGAGTTAGGTCAAGATGGGTTCTTCTTAGATCTATAGACTTAGTGTCTTCTGTTGATGGTACACCTTCACTGCCTGTTTCTCTCTCTTGGGTAAGAGATGGGATATTGGTGGTAGGAATGGACTGTGAAATGCATGTATATGCACAGTGGAAGCATGCTGTCAAATTTGGAGACGTTGACGCTGATGGTCCTGATGCAGAAGAGACGGCAGTACAAGATCAGTCTGCCTTTAAATCTAATATGTTGTCAAGAAAAAGTATTGTCGAGGGAGCAGCTATTGCTGATGATATTTTTTGTTCACCAACTGTAGCTCAAGATGGTGGCTTATTTGAGGCTGCACATGTACTTTCCCCTACTCTCCCGCAGTATCATCCAACCCAGCTGTTAGAACTGATGGATTTAGGGAAAGTTCGCAGGGCTAAAGCTATTCTCTCTCATTTAGTAAAATGCATCGCAGGAGAAGTTGCAATAGTTAGAGATGCTGATGCCGGAGAAGGAACTAAGCGACATCTTTCTCGCACCATTAGTGTAAGTGGCAGTACAGCAAAGGATACAGTCACCATAGGGAAAGATGGTACTCGAGATTATACTGAGATAGATTCTATTCCCCCACTACCGTTATATGCATTGCTTGCTGCCGATCAAGATACAACCTACAGAATTTCAGAAGAAAGTACAAAAATACCACAGAGCTATGAAGATCATATGGAGAGTCAACCAGAGGATCAATATTCAGAGCTCTTCCAAATCCAGGATATAACAACAGATGATATTGACTTAGAGCCAGAAAAAAGAGAAAACAAATCAAAAGTAATAAATCTCTCTCAATACGGACCAGCTTACTTTGGCCAAGAACATGCTAGGGTACTTTCAAGTCATCTTATGCACTCAAGTCTACCAGGCCTTACCCGTTTGGAGCAGATGTTCCTTGTAGCTTTGGCTGATACAGTGGCTACCACCAGTACTGAGCTTGATGAAAACAGAGATAAGAGTTACTCAGGTAAATACTCTAACTAAAAATTTATAAAGTTATCATTAATAGAACTGTTTGTATTTACCTATATAATGACTCACATATTAAATTGCAGTCTTTCTTTAAACCTTGCAGGGAAATGACCTCTCTAGTTGATAGTTACTATTAATGATTAGTTGTAAAAGGAAAGGTGATTGGGGTAGGTCTGACTTGTGCATGTGACTTTATGTATTTGTGATATCTGTGTGCATCCTCACATGAATTTTTACCCTGAAACCTTCATATCACTTTGGACATATAGTCTTTTGGTTTTTTTTGAACAGATTGATTCCTATGGTTTATTTTAATTTTAGTGATAATAATGGCCCATTTGTTAATTTTACTATTGAACCACCAGGTTGTAAGGACCCCCTGGGCTCAACTTGTTCATCTTCACATTTCTAGGTCTAAATAATTTTTATAATTACCTAATTTTCTCCAAAAAGTTTCTTGAGAAAGGGGTTTTCATACATTTTAATGTAACATGTGTCTTGCTTAATTCATTCTGTAACCGGAAAAATTTTGGCTGCCTCCTGAAACTAGATTTCATTCTTTTTTATGCAGATAGTTGAAGGTAATGGTGTTGATTCTAAATGATGACATTAGCAAAGGAAACCGAAAATGATTGATCATTCATTCATTCAGTAAATATTGTGGAGGAGTGAACAATTGCTATGTGCCAGGTGCTTCATGTACTTTATTGTATTTAATTATTACAACAGTCTTCTAGTAGGTAGCCACTATTATACTTAATTTTATAGACGAAGACTCTGATCCTTAGGGAGATGAAGTGACACATAAGATCACGTAGGTAGTAAATGGCAGAACTGGGGTTCAGATGTGGGTAAATCGTTGCCTCCAAGCCTATACTCTTTTAATTATTTCACAAGATTTCCAAGTGTGAGGGAAAAAGACTGTTCCTCAAAGCTACCTGGAATATATCTCTTCATATAGGTTTATGTCTTTATAATATATCTCCAAGGTTTTCTGTAGATTAAAATAACTAGTGACCTCTAGAGGATTTTGCCTGTGAGTTATTTTCTAACTATATTAATTAAAAAAAATTTGAATCATTATGAGGTTGTGTGCAGCTGAGCAAGATTCTCCCCAGAACAGCCTTAAGCCTTTGTTGCAAACTTAATATATGTTAGAGTTTTTACTTGAGACATTCAGAAAATAGATACATCATAATCCATGAAAAATAGCTTAAATTTTCGGATACAGAACTGTATCCTTAGTTAGGCAATATAAAAATGGTTCCTCCTGGTCACAGTGGATTTTCATTAGGTAGACAAGGCAGGAATGAATGTCTCCATTTCACAGGTAGCAAACTGAAGCTCAGAGATTAAATAGTTGCCATCTCAGTGAATGGATTCTAAGTAAATGAATTCTTCCATTTGTTCAAGTAAGACAATTTAGAGGTATTCCTGACTCTGCTTTCTCTCCCGCCCTAATCCAGTCCATTGGCGAATGCTATTAGTTCTACTGTATGGAGACTCCAGTCATTTCTCATCACCCCTCCTGTTACCACTCTGGTCCAAGTCACGTCACATCCTGCCTAATTATTGACAAAGTCTCCTACTAAACTGTTTCGTTCTTGTTACCCCAGTCTGCTCTTCGCATAGGAACTAGTGATTATTTTAAAACAAAATCACATTAAATCTCGCCTCTGCTCAACAAACACTGTGGCCTCCCATCTCACTTTAGAACAAAAAGCCAAATGCTTCAGTGATCTACAAGGCTCTTTGTGGTCTGTGCTCACTTCCATTCTACTGTATTGTCTTCCTTGCTGTCCCACAAAGACACTAGGCCCATTCCTGTCTCAGAGTCTTTGCGCATGTTGTTTCCTCTGCACAGAATACTTGTCTTCCAGATTTAGGCGTGCCTCATTCCCTTACCTTCTCAGATTTCTGCTGAAATGTCATCTTATTGGAATGTTCTGCCCTGGCCTCATATCAAATAGAACACTCTTACCCCAGCACGCCCTTTCTCTCAGTCCTGCTTTATTTCTCTCAATAGCATTAATTTCCACTAGACACATTACCTCTTCATTGTTTGTCTCTGTCTCCTAAGATGTAAGCACCCTGAGAGTGGGGACTTTGCCTTATTCCCTGCCAAACCCCCAGTATCTTAACTGTGCCTCCAATGTAGCGGATGCTTACTTTGTGAATGAATACATGAGTGAGTGGATGAACAAATATAGCTGATGGGAAGTAGAGGTGGAACTTGACCATTTAAAACGTTTTATTTTCTTCAAGAAAATATTTGATTCAATACTCTTGAGTACTTCCTAAGTGGCAGTTACCAGGCTAGGCGCTGTTAGTATTTTTCTGTTTCTTTTATCCAACAGTGGCTATAATTTTGAGTAAACTTGCCATGCTTTCATACCTCTGCTCAACTTTTGACTAAGAGTAAATTTGTGGAATCAAGGTTAGAGTTCAGCCTTAACTTGGTAACACTAGCCTGGGGAGTCAAATTTGAAATCTTTGAATAATGAATCTTCTGTATTTCATTGGAGCTAACCAACCTAGAAAATATTACCTATTTAATCATATAATAAATAATTTTACTTTATTATGTAATTCCTGTTTTTAAATCTCATCTGAATTTGCACAGGAAATATTTTAAAAAATTATACCTAACTTACTATAGCTAATATATTTTTTATTGGATTTCAAGATTTCTTTCCTTTTCATTTATTATGAGTAGCTCTAAGTACTATTATTACCTGTACTAATAGGTACTTATATTTTTCCCAATTATTTTTCATTTGGCAGTTTTAATATATACATATGCTTTTTGTAAAGCTGTATAAATAAAGATATTGAAGTGTTCAGAAAGGCATACACTCAAAAATATATATATATTTTGTGTAAGTTATTAAATTTAATGTTTACTTTCTAACTTTTTACTGGTTTGTGATTTGTTGCGTTCCTTTTTCCTTAAACATATTTCCTCTTTGCAGGAAGAGACACATTAGATGAGTGTGGTTTGCGGTACTTACTAGCTATGCGCTTGCACACTTGCCTTTTGACATCGCTGCCTCCTTTATACCGAGTACAGCTGCTTCATCAAGGTATTGTTTGAACCTTCGTGCAACTTTTATCTCATACTGAAGTGGTTAGTAGTTTCATATTTGTGTCTAAGCATTAGTAAATCAACATATGCATATCTATCACTAGCCTTAAGATCTTCCTGTCACAGGAAAATAAGGTACCCACTTACCTTTTTTCTGTGTTATTTTTCAGCTGTATTCTGTGATTTTGCTCATCTGTCTCAGTTTCTCAGACTTCAGTCACTAAAGTCATAGTAGTTTAAGTAAACTGGTATGCCTGAGGTTGTAACCTAAAGTGGCCCTGAATTTCTATGACGCCTGATACCTTTTCTTTAAAAATTATGTAAATTTTGTCCTATGCATTATTATTTGTGTTTATTTTAATATAAGCATTATGTTCTAAGTTATTTACTTACAAGTAAAGCTGATGTTTCATGAATATCTGCCGTATAGTAATCCAGTAGACTTGTATACTTCTAGCACACTGCCACATACCCTGATTTGCGATGTATAGGTTTATATCAGCCCACTAACTTAATATATTAAAAAATCAAAACTATAGAGTTTAAAGTGACCTGCCAAGATACAGGGCTATTTGTTAATAGAGAATTCCAGTGCAGTGGGCTGTGTTCCTTTTGAAACCAGCATCCTGGATACAGCCCCATAAAATATGCTTTAGTATTGTAGGACCTGGAATACCAGGCTTTATAGTTTGTTACTCTTACCCACAGTACTTAGCCTTTACCCTCAATAAATGTTCTTTGAAAATATGATTACAAACATATGTCATATTCTGTCGTGTTTTTAAACTATAATCCATCTATATAGTCCTTTATTTTTTTCTAAAAATACAAAGTTAGCTGTTTTTTTTTCTATTTGAATTATCACTGTTAATGAATGACCTTATAACCTTGTATATAAATATTTATGTATATATCTGATTACTTCCTCATGTTTGTTTTCTAGTAGTGAAATTACTGAATCAAAGGGCTTGAAAATTCTTTTTTTTAACATCTTTATTGGAGTATTGTTGCTTTACAATGGTGTGTTACTTTCTGCTTTATAACAAAGTGAATCAGATACATATACATATGTTCCCATATCTCTTCCCTCTTGCGTCTCCCTCCCTCCCACCCTCCCTATCCCACCCCTCTAGGTGGTCACAAACCACCTAGCTGATCTCCCTATGGTATGCGGCTGCTTCCCACTAACTATATATTTTATGTTTGGTAGTGTATATATGTCCATGCCACTCTCTCACTTTGTCACAGCTTACCCTTCCCCCTCCCCATATCCTCAAGTCCATTCTCTAGTAGGTCTGTGTCTTTATTGCCATCTTACCCCTAGGTTCTTCATGACATTTTTTTCCCCTTAGATTCCATATATATCTCTTAGCATATGGTATTTGTCTTTCTCTTTCTGACTTACTTCACTCTGTATGACAGACTCTAGGTCCATCCACCTCACTAAAAATAACTCAATTTCGTTTCTTTTTATGGCTGAGTAATATTCCATTGTATATATGCGCCATATCTTTATCCATTCATCCGATGATGGACACATAAGTTTCTTCCAGGGCTATTGTAAATAGAGCTGCAATGAACATTTTCATTCAGTACATGACTCTTATTGAATTATGGTTTTCTCAGGGTATATGCCCAGTAGTGGGATTGCTGGGTCATATGGTAGTCCTATTTGTAGTTTTTTAACGAACCTCCATACTGTTCTCCATAGTGGCTGTACCAATTCACATTCCCACCAGCAGTGCAAGAGTGTTCCCTTTTCTCCACACCCTCTCCAGCATTTATTGTTTCTAGATTTTTT
>NW_020174950.1:562610-623586 GCF_003031525.2 Neophocaena asiaeorientalis asiaeorientalis
CCTATAAATATCAATTAAGTCCATCTTGTTTAATGTATAATTTAAAGCCTGTGTTTCCTTATTTATTTTCTTTTTGGATGATCTGTCCATTGATGAAAGTGGGCTGTTAAAGTCCCCTACTATGAATGTGTTACTGTCGATTTCCCCTTTTGTGTCTGTTAGTATTTGCCTTATGTATTGAGGTGCTCGTTTGTTGGGTGCATAAATATTTACAGTTGTTATATCTTCTTCTTGGATCGATCCCTTGATCATTATGTAGTGTCCTTCTTTGTCTCTTGTAATAGTCTATTCCCTCAGACAGGACGGGGTTAAAGGAGCAGCTGATTCGGGGGCTCTGGCTCACTGAGGCAGGGGCACGGAGTGCAGGGCGAGCCTGCGGCTGCAGAGGCCAGCATGACGTTGCACCAGCCTGAGGCGCGCCATCCGTTCTCCCGGGGAAGTTGTCCCCGGATCAGGGGACCCTGGCAGTGGCGGGCTGCACAGGCTCTGGGAGGAAAGGTGTGGATAGTGACCTGTGCTCGCACACAGGCTTCTTGGTGGCGGCTGCAGCGGCCTTAGCTTCTCATGCCTGTCTCTGGGGTCTGTGCTGATAGCCGCGTCTCGCGCCTGGCTTTGAAGCTCCTTTACGCAGCGCTCTTAAGCCCCTCTCCTCGCGCACCAGGAAACAAAGAGGGAAGAAAAAGTCTCTTGCCTCTTCGTCAGGTCCAGACTTTTCCCTGGACTCCCTCCCGGCTAGCCGTGGTGCACCTACCCCTTCAGGCTGTGTTCACGCCCCCAGTCCTCTCCCTGTGCTCTTACCAAAGCCCGAGTCTTAGCTCCCAGCCCCCGCCCCTCCCGTCGGGTGAGCAGACAAGCCTCTGGGGCTGGTGAGTGCTGGTCGGCACCGATCCTCTGTGCGGGAATCTCTCCGCTTTGCCCTCCGCACCCCTGTTGTTCTGCTCTCCTCCGTGGCTCCGAAGCTACCCCCACTCCGCCACCCGCAGTCTCCGCCCAGGAAGGGGCTTCCTAGTGTGTGGAAACCTTTCCTTCTTCACAGCTCCCTCCCCCTGGTGCAGGTTCTGTCACTATTCTTTTGTCTCTGTTTATTCTTTTTTCTTTTGCCCTACCCAGGTACGTGGGGGAGTTTCTTGCCTTTTGGGAGGTCTGAGGTCTCCTGCCAGCGTTCAGTGGGTGTTCTGTGGGAGTTGTTCCACGTGTGATCTCCGCATCTTACTCTTCCGCCATCTTCCCCCTCTTCCCTGAAAATTCTTAACTCTTGATAAATATTGTGACTTTCAGAAAGACCATGCTCATTTACATTTCCAGAACCAGTATTTGATGATGCCAAAACTCAACTCATTACAACACTTGATATTATCATTTAAAACAATCTATGGCATTTGGAATAGGTTTAAAAAGTGGTATCTCAAATTTTAGTTTTAAAATTTTAGTTTTAAATGATGGTCATATGGTACTGAATCACTTAATGATAATTGTGTATATTGCATAGGGAGACCTAAAACACCTCAAATTTCTAAAGCTTTGTCAAATTCCATTTTCCCTTTGATACAGTTAAAACATTGGAGATGAGAAAAGTGACTGCTATTGTAGGTGATGGTCTGGGGAAAAACTTAAGTAGCTAGTAGACAAGCTAAGAAGAACAGAGATATATTGCAAAGAATAGCCTGCCATTGGTAGGCAAATAAAAATAAGTGCCTGCTGGTGCCCCTTGTTTTTTCGTCCTAATACCTTTTTTCACTTCTAGTAGTTAGATTTCCAAATAGAGTTACTGATCTCTTCATCTTCTTTCTGAATCAAATTCCTCTGACATGTCTGTGTATATTTTTGTTTCCTTTTAGTCGTACCAAAAATGTCATCAACCAAATTTCATTTAAGGGTATAGAATATACTTTATATTGTTACTTTATATTAACATTTTTATATCAGCAAAAGTGTGCATTTTGCATTGCCTTATAATAGCAATTTCTAAAGCAAAGTGTTTTTTTTAATCCGTGGGGAGGAAGGTGATCTCCGCGTCTTACTCTTCCGCCATCTTCAAGGTCCCCCCCAGTGATTATTTCTTGAATCAGACAGATTTAAATAGAGAATTAATCTGCTTTTTAGGTTCTGAAAAAATACAGGTTGATGTTTTTAAGTTTTGTCCATTTTCCCCCTAAATTTATAGTGACAGTTAAGGCTTGTTGCATTGATTTTGTGATACGATGTCAAACACAGTATATAAATGTTAGCAATGAGGAATTTAAAAGACTTAAGATTATTATTTAAAATGGTCCTAATAGTTTTTTTTAATAATTTCCGAAGGAACTGTTGGGAAGCAGTAATTGTTAGAAAAGCTTTAAACTATATGGAAAATCTATATAGTAGTTGTTAATGAAAAAAATTATATGTGGTAATATTGATAGCCTTACAGCATTGGGAGTCCTGTGTTGTAATGTGGCTGTCAGACCGTCATTGACCTCAGGCTTTTCTTTGTTTCCAAAGGGATTCTAATAGATGGCTGATTCGACTAGCCTGGCTTCTTTCCTGGGATCCTTGGGGTTCTTCCCAGTGGCATTCCCACTAACATCACTCCTTGGTTCACTTCTCTCATGTTTCTTCTTCACCTGCTCTAAGTGGAGTAAAGTGTTATCAGTTGTTCAACTGTTGACAGACTCACTGAGGGTGTCACTAAACCCTATTTGTTGCCTCTAAATACAGCCTAGATCCCTGTCAGTCTTTTACCAGGGCATAAAAGTGTTTGCCATCAGTAATTAGGCCGCTTTAAACTCTTTTTAACTGAGGCACCAAAGACAGAGGAATGTGCCTCCTGACTGTTCTTCCCCAGAACTCTCATCAAGTTTAAAGCTTGCTTTGAAGTGATATGTAGCTCCTTGGCCCGAGGGATGAATGGGGCAGTTTTCCATATCCAGTACTGAAGGATATGGTCTGCAAGCAAGTGGCACTGTGAAACAACATCCACGTACATGGACCAGCATATTTTGACTTGACCAGAGCTTTTACTCTTGGTCAGTTTGGTGTGTGTACGTACATATGAACGGCTTGATATTCAAATATCTTTCTTTCCAGCAATTAAGTTTTAGTGTCTCTATTCTTGCAACGAATACGTTTCAGAAAGATTTTGGTTTTGTGTATCCTGTCAGTGATCTCGTATGTAGAAGCTTATACTGTAGAATCCTGAATGATGAAATCTTTTGATACTTTTTTTCAGCTTGAAAATTCTTTCCAGAATGAATAAATACATGATTATGTAAAAAATTGGTTTTGTTTTTGTTTTGATATAGTTCTGAAACTTATTATTTTGTATTTCTAATTTAGGTGTGTCTACTTGCCATTTTGCCTGGGCTTTTCATTCTGAGGCTGAGGAAGAGCTGATTAATATGATTCCGGCAATTCAGAGAGGGGACCCTCAGTGGTCTGAGTTAAGAGCTATGGGAATAGGTTGGTGGGTGAGGAATATTAACACTCTTCGAAGATGCATTGAAAAGGTAACTTTACTTCATTGGATTTTGAAGTTAAGTCTTTTCTTAAAGCATAAAAGATATTATCTTCCAGAAAACCTGTGGTGAGGGATTAGTATGTACATCTTGAGATCTTGAGAACTTCTTAAATAAAAATTATTGGACCTTTAAAACTAAAACTTGACCTTTATAAAATGTCCAAGCAGTATATCAGTTGTCTTTTGCCATATATACTAAGTATATGATATTTATGGAACAGATATTTTCTGCTATCAGTTGAGGTGCATCCTAGTTTAAGAAAATACAAACTGTATGTCAGTTACGTACATTACATAGAAAAAAAAGTTCTCTTCATTCATTTATTTATTTATGCATGCTGCACTGCATGGCTTGCGGGATCATAGTTCCCCAACCAGGATGGAACCCGCACCCCCTGCAGTGGAAGCACAGAAACGTGGAGTCTTAACCTCTGGACCGCCAGGGAAGTCCCAAATCATTCTTTTTATATAAAAGATTCTCTGCATGGCTAGGGTAATAAATACCAAATATCCTGTGCACTTTTAAAATACCATTCAAAAATTTTTGATTTGTGTGCACTTGAAGAACATATCTATGGCAGCAAATGACACATACTATAAATTTCTTTTTTAACTTATTTAATTAATTTTGTTTTTGCTACGTTGGGTCTTTGTTGCTGTGTGCGGGCTTTCTCCAGCTGCGGCATGCAAGGGCTACTCTTCGTTGCGGTGCGCGGGCTTCTCATTGCAGCGGCTTCTCTTGTTGCAGAGCACGGGCTCTAGGCGCTAGGGCTTCAGTAGTTGAGGCACGTGGGCTCAGTAGTTGTGGCGCATGGGCTTAGTTGCTCTGCGGCATGTGGGATTTTCCTGGACAAGGGATTGAACCTGTGTCCCCTGCATTGGCAGGCGAATTCTTAACCACTGCGCCAACAGGGAAGTCCCCTCATGCTATAAATTTTAAAATGGGTTTTTGGAATCAGTTTTCTAGTAGAAAATAAAGTTGTTAAAAATTTTTTAGTAGAAGCTGAAAATTCAGTGTTGCAGAAACTAACCATTATTGAGCACCTTTTGTGTACCAGGTTTGGTTCTAGTTGCTTTTCATAAATTATTTCATATAATCTTCTCGTCAGCTGTATGTTACCATCTCGATTTTCCACCTGATAGAACTACAACTCAGAGAGGTTGGGTAACCAGCCCAAACTCCCATCATTTAAAAGTGTTAGATTTAGTCTGTGCCCTTTCTACTCTGTCATGATAAGGAGAGTGGGATTGTCATTGTTTTGTTTGCTTTTAGGAGTCCATTGAAATTCTCAGAAGTATGATTAATGATACTACATTTGTGGAGTATGAATTCATTTCCCCCAAGAGGAATTTATTCCTCTACAGTAGTAGTTTCTAAATTTTAGTGTTTGAAGAATCACCTGGCAAACTTGCTTGAAACATACATCACTCACTTCCGCTCTCAGAAGTTTTCATTTAGTAGGTTGGAGGTGGTAGGGCTGTGGCATCTTCATCTGAATTAGCATTCTGTGATTCTGGTGTTCATGGTCCTCACATCACAGTTTGAAATGTAAGTGTAAAAGTGTCATTTTCCTGCTACATGTAAGGCTGCCAATAATATATAAGTACTTCCCTTCTCAAAATAGGCAGATGTAAGAAGGAATTTGTTCTCATACCAACCAAGAGATGTAGTTTCTGATGGACAGGGAAATTAATTGTTATAGCATATAAATTACACAATATCTACGTTAATTTTTTTTTTTTTTGGCCACGCCACACGGCTTGTGGGATCTTAAGATAATTCCCAGACTGGGGATTGAACCTTTGCCCTCGGCAGTGAAAGCACCACTGAAGTCCTAACCACTGGACCACCAGGAAGTCCCTATTAAATTTTTTTCATATCCCAAAGCAATGGAAAAAGAGGAGGACATATTTTATCTGAAATGTTCTACAAAGTCTCTTCAGTTTCTTGTCATCAGTGTGTTGTGTCATTATAATTGAGTGTTTCTGATATATACATATGATTTATTTCCACAAGTAATTTATCTCTTAAAATTAAATCAAAAGGATATGTAAAATTTTTTCCCTTGAAATATATGTTATGTTGGATTGGCCAAAAGGTTCATTCGTTTTTTTCTGTAGGATGGCTCTAGTAGCACTTAGTTGTCTTCAACTTCATTTGAAACAAATTTTTAGATTGTATTGTGACAGCTGTCATATCAGCACGGATTTAAAAAACGCTTATCAGAATTGGTGAATTTTTGTGTAGCCATTTTAATATTGAAGATAGAAGGAAAAAAGCAACACTTTTGGCATATTATGCTTTATTATTTCAAGAAACGTAAAAACACAACTGAAACGCAAAAGAATATTTGTGCAGTTTATGGAGAAAGCGCTGTGACTAATCAAACATGTCAAAAGTGGTTTGCGAAGTTTTGTGCTGGAGATTTCTCGAGAAGCTGGACGATGCTCCACGGTCGGGTAGACCAGTTGAAGTTGATAGGGATCAAATCGAGACATTAACTGAAAACAGTCAACGTTATACCACGCGGGGGATAGCCGGCATACTCAAAATGTCCAAATCAAGCACTGAAAATCATTTGCACCAGCTTGGTTATGTTAATCGCTTTGATGTTTGGGTTCCAGGTAAGTTAAGCGAAAAAAACCTTCCTGACCGTATTTCCTCATGGGATTCTCTACTGAAAGGTACCAAAAACGTTCTGTTTCTAAAACAAATTGTGATGGGTAATGAAAAGTGGATACTGTACAATAATGTGGAATGGAAGAAATCATGGGGCAAGCGAAATGAACCACCACCAACCACACCAAAGGCCGGTCTTCATCCAAGAAAGGTGATGTTATCTATATGGCAGGATTGGAAGGGAGTCCTCTATGATGAGTTCCTTCCGGAAAACCAAACGATTAATCCCAACAAGTACTGCTCCCAGTTAGACCAACTGAAAGCAGCACTTGACAAAAAGCATCTGGAATTAGTCAACAGAAAACACATAATCTTCCATCAGGATAATGTAAGACCACATGTTTCTTTGATAACCAGGCAACAACTGTTACAGCTTGGCTGGGAAGTTGTGATTCATCTGCTGTATTCATCAGACATTGCACCTTTGGATTTCCATGTATTTTGGTCTTTACAAAGTTCTCTTAATGGAAAATATTTCCATTCCCTGGAAGACTGTAAAAGGCACCTGGAACAGTTCTTTGCTCAAAAAGATAAAAAGTTTTGGGAAGATGGAATTATGAAGTTGCTTGAAAACTGGCAGAAGGTAGTAGAACAAAACAGTGAATACGTTGTTCAATAAAATTCTTGGTGAAAATGAAAAATGTGTATTTTATTTTTACTTAAAAACCAGAGGAACTTTTTGGCCAGCCCAAAACTCATTAGCTGAAGATGAATAAAAATTCTTGTAAGAATTATTAAACGTTGAAGTACTAAGTTAAATGATTGAAGGCAGAGAAAATACTGAAAAAGGGGAAGAGGAATAAAAGCATTTTTGTGATGTGATTTTAGGTGCCTTTACCCCTCTTTACCATGCCTTGGTGGCTTCCTGCTCTACCAGCAGTTAGTGTTCATTAATAAAACCTCCATTGTTTTTTATCGTTATACCTCTCAACTTAGTTATTTGCAGAGGTTATATCAGTATCTTTGAGAAATATGTGGTCTGTATGGTACTGTATTCAAAACCGTATGATTATGTACAACAGTGTTACTGGCTTAATAATTTTTAAACTTACATTGAGTTGATTGGTTCTTTATAAATTCAGCAACTTCGGTCACATGGCTCAAAGGAGGTTATCAGTTATGGTACAAGGGGAATTATGTATTCATTAAGGCTTTTTCTCATGGAATTTCTAAGAACTAAAATTTGAAAGCCCTTCAAAATAATGGAGCTTCAACCACCTGTATTTTAATTACATGCCAGAAAGAATGTGCCAGTCCTTCAGAACTGTCAGAATTTGATTGAAAAATACTGGAGGGCTTCCCTGGTGGCGCAGTGGTTAAGAATCTGCCTGCCAGTGCAGGGGACACGGGTTCGAGCCCTGGTCTGGGAAGATCCCACATGCCGCGGAGCAACTAGGCCCGTGAGCCACAACTACTGAGCCTGTGCGTCTGGAGCCTGTGCCCCGCAATAAGAGAGGCCGTGACTTTGAAAGGCCCGCGCACCATGATGAAAAGCGGCCCCCGCTTGCCGCAACTAGAGAAAGCCCTCGCACAGAAACAACGACCCAACACAGCCAAAAGTAAATAAATTAATTAATTTTTAAAAATACTGGAAAATTATGTTTAAAGAAAACTAAAACATTTATTTTTGTATTTTTCAAAATGTGTGTGTATGCATGTGCGTGAGTATAACTGATATTTATTTACAGTTGTCTGTATCAGTATTAGTTGAGAGAGCTTTAAAATGTGAAATCACATATACATACCATAGAAGTCAGCATTTTAACTTTTACAGAACATTAAGAAATTTAATATGTCTAATTTTCAAGAAAAGGTCTCACTGGGAATTCCCTGGCGGTCCATGGTTAGGACTCTGTGCTTCCACTGCTGGGGGCCCGGGTTCGATCCCTGGTTGGGGAACTAACTTCCTGCAAGCTGTGCAGCACGGCCAGAAAAAAAAAAAAGAAAAGAAAAGGTCTTACCTATCAAATATTCTGCATTCTTTATTGTTTCCTATGTTAGACAGTTTTATTACTACCTGGGTCTAATCCCTTTTACACCCCTTACTTACTGTGTGACCTTAGGCAATTCAGTTAACCTCTCTGTGTCTCAGTCGCCTCATGTGTAAAATGGGGATAATAATAGTACCTCTTGGATCGTGGTGATTCAGTAAGATAAGTGAAAGGTGTCTAGTACATGGTAAGTAGTCAGTAAATACTAGTTGCTGTTATTATTTTTATTGTAATTACTGGTATACAAAGGGTTGTTTCTAGGAGCTATATTATAAACTACTGGCGATCGTGGAATAGAGTCAGCTCTTCCCATCTGCATAGTTTGTGTCATCCATGGAAATAGTAGGGAAGCATTAATTGTTGTAATTTGTTTATCAACTAGTTAATTCAGTATAACTTTTTATTGACTGTTTAGGTTGCCAAAGCTTCTTTTCAAAGGAACAATGATGCCTTGGATGCTGCATTATTCTACCTTTCAATGAAGAAGAAAGCAATAGTGTGGGGTCTGTTTAGGTAAATTTCCTCAACACTTAATATGGTTTAATGGAATGAAGATTGTGCTGTGACTCAGAAACATAATGCTTTTGAAAGTACTTAGATAAATCAGTTTCCTTTCTTGTGCCTTGACTCCTTTATCTGCAAAACAAATAGAATATCATTTGAACTTAACCTAAAGAGTGGGATATTGTTAAAAATAAGTTGATAAAAGCACTTTGGAAAGTAAAGAGTGCACTTGCTTCCGATTCATGTATACTTAAGGTATTTTGAGTTTTCTCCTTATTAGAAGAAACGAAGAGAAGCTTAATAGCAAATACCTACCACTAAAGTTGTTATTGTTCTTCTTTTAGATGGATGTTTGAGGTTTTCATTTTCTATTTTCATATATTCTGTAAAGGATTAAAACTATTTTAAATTTGGTTTAACCACTGATGTTTGTGCTCTGGTTCCCAGGTCACAGCATGATGAAAAAATGACAACATTTTTCAGCCACAACTTTAATGAAGATAGATGGCGTAAAGCCGCTTTGAAAAACGCTTTCTCTTTACTTGGAAAACAACGCTTTGAACAATCTGCTGCTTTTTTCTTGTTAGCTGGTTCATTGAAAGATGCCATTGAGGTATAACTAAGAAAACATGCTATGAAATACCTGTAAGAGCTTGAAAACCTGGGAAGATCATGGAGGAGACTGTAATGTTTGGTCATATGTTTGTAAGGATAGAGGGTAGAGAATAACTACAGAGATTACTAACTTAAATAGTAGCACAATGATAATGGAATTATAAATAAATACATGTAGAAACATAAATGAAAAATTTTATATAGAGAATATTGCATTTCAAGATAAGTATTTCAAGTATAAGTGTATGGAAAAAATGGTTTATGAATATCTTTTTCCTGACCATCTTGTGATTCTGAACTATTTAAGTATGTATAGGTCGCAATCTCCTTACTTCGTGTAGACAGGCAGATATTTTAAGTTCTTTTTCGTCTAAATGAAATTCATAGATAAGGAACTGGGATTGCAATTTATACTGTTTTGAAATGTAGTCTTAGATATTGGAAGGTGAATGGGAAGAGGTAAAACTTCACATTTTTTGATACACAATCTTGGTAGCTGATGAAGAGAATAATTACAAATATTTCTGTTTTTTATGAGATATTCCTTTTAGGATACCTATTATTATAATGAATAATCCAAACAGGTGAAGGAAAAACATAATTGGAAATAATACATCATAGAAAAAATAGGAAATATCCAACAAAGTGAAAGTACTTTATGTTTAGAATTAGTCATATTTTCAGAATTATCTCAGATGTATGATTTTTTAAAGTAACAAATATTTATAATTTTGAAATGGGAAGCTTAGCCTAGAAGATACTCAGGCAAAGAAGAGAAATGTTGATTGAGTGAGAGTTGCTCATATTGCCTGCATGACCTCAGATTCTCAGATGAGTAGCTACTTTAGAATATAAACTCAGAGAGAGTAAGAATAGAGTATGTGGCTTTATTTCTTAAGTTATTTACTATGTAAGTAGAAGATTCTTTTAAAATAGTAATAATTATGTTTATATGGAAATATATTTGGAAATTAACAGGAACTGATGTATATAAATTCAGATGTCATAAGTGGTATTTAATTTAAAGATGAATGTTATTTGAATTGATCTAAGTGTGAGATGGTGTTGATATACTTCATTTTATGCATTTTTTATAAATGATCTTTCTAGGCTGGAAGCTACTAAGTTCTAGTTTCTTAATCTTCCTGCTATTCCTTAATCTCCTTTCAAGCAAGTATATAACTACCCTTCACTGTCTCAATCTCTGGACCTCTTCCCCCCACTGTGAGAATATAAATAGTGGATAATTTCAGGATATCAGTTGGATATTTCATATCTCTAAATAATTATCATTAAATAAGTATTTCTTAATGCTTAAATTTATAGGTATGTCTTGAAAAAATGGAAGATATCCAGCTAGCCATGGTAATTGCCCGTTTATATGAATCTGATTTTGAGACTTCATCCACTTATCTATCCATCCTAAATCAGAAGATTTTGGGTTGCCAAAAGGATGCCTCAGGATTCGATTGCAAAAGATTACATCCTGATCCTTTCTTACGTAGTCTTGCGTACTGGGTAATGAAAGATTATGCCCGAGCCTTGGATACGTTATTGGAACAAACACCAAAGGAGGATGATGAACATCAAGGTAGAACATTTTGTGGATTTCTCTTTTTCTTTTTTAAAAGAAGACAGTTTCTGAACTGATGTTCACTTAGATAATACACACACACACACCCCCCACACACAACCAATCATTACCAGATTTACTTTACAACTTTGAGAAATTAGTATCAAAATTTCTTGAGCGGCTAAAGGTTTAGTCGCTTACTATCTATAATTGAATCTAGCATTTTGTTATCATAATTTGAGTAGTAAAAGAAGACTTCACACACATTTTTACTCTCATAGCTATATATCAAGGCATATAAGATTACCATACTATTCTAATTTCATATATATTAGACTGAAGCATACAGAATGTTTCCACATCACACAGCTCTTTCTATGTATCATAATAGCCGGTTTCCTAAAAGAGTGTAAATTTTGGCTGGTACACATGTTGGTTTAGTGTATGGGCCTACAAAAACTTTATTCTTGTGTGGCAAACTTTCTTTACTCTTAGTTATACCAAATAATTTAGATTTTTAAAAGCATTTGGAAGGTATCTAGCAGCATTGTTTGCAATAATTTAGAAAATGGAACATTTTAAGTATTCATCAATACAATAGTTATATAAATTATAATATATCCATACAATAGAAACAATGTGCTATTAAAAATGGGGTAGAGTGATGTGTTAATATGTGCTGTATTATTAAGTGAAAAACTAAGATATAGAACAATATGGTTCTTTTTGTACTTTATGTATATATGTCGTACATATACACACGTGTGTGCACACATGTACTGTGTCTGGTTCCCACTCCCTCTCCATTTTTTGTTTTTTGGAACAAATCACAAGAAACTACCGGCACTGGTTATCTTTTGGGAACAGGAGTGGGAAGATACAAGCTTTTACTTTTCATTTTGTACTTTCCATAGTTATAATTTTCTAGCCTTTTATTTTTATTACATATTATTTTTAAACACTAAAAGAGCTTACATGAATAAAGAGATTCAGGCTCAATTTTTACTTCTTCTTTACAAAAAAGAAATATAATATTTTAATACATAGTCCCCCCTTATCCACAGGGATTACGTTCCAATACCCTCAAATAAAATAGAACGATTATAACAATATGCTGTAATGAAAGATATGGTTTCTCTCACTCAGAATCTTATCATACAAATTTATTGCCTTTTCCATCTTAACTAAGCACTTACCATGCACTGTGCCCATAACTTTTGAAGTTTGAGGTGTGACAGAAAAACTAGCATAAATTTCTTTTTCCTGCTTCACAATTTCATGGACAGAAGATTCATTCTGACCTTAGATCTTAGTACCCTCAGCTTACAAATTTTTTTACTTTCCTTATTAAATAGAGAACTTTCAAATTTTCACTTAAAGGAAGCACTTACGGCTTCTCTTTGGCATAGATGAACTGCCACTATCACTGCTTTTGCACGTGGGGCCGTTATTAAGTATGATAAAACGAGGGTGACTTGAACACAAGCACTGTGGTGCCGTGACAGTGGATCTGATAATCCAGGTGGCTAGTAAATGACTAATGGGTTGAATACCCTGGACAGGATGGAGCGAGATTTTTGTCGTGCTACTCAGAACCACTCGCAATTTAAAACTTATAAATTGTTTATTTCTGAAATTTTCCATTTAATATTTTTGGACCTCAGATAATGGAATCCATGGAAAGCAAAACTGCAGATAAGGAGGGACCACTGTAAATATTTTTAAATTTATTTAAAGGAAAGGAAATAAAACCTTTAGAAGAAAAATTAATATCTGACCTACCCAGGCAATTTTAATAAAATGTACACATTTTTACAGAAGGAAGATTCTGTTTATTTCTTAATCTTTTCCAGGTTAACTTTTAAAAGGTTGTTATTGGGAAAAATTTTATGTATACATAAAAGAGTGAATGATATAATGAAAGTCTCTGACTCTATCATCCAGTTTCAGTAGTTATCAACTCATAACCAACCTCGTGCCATATATATATTCCCATCCTTTCCACACCCTCCCATTTTCAATACTGTATAGATTCATTTTGAAGCAGACACAGCAGATCATTTCATCTGTGAATATTGCAACATGCATCTCTAAAAACTAAGTACTCTTTAAAAAACAATAACACATGTCATTGTTATAACACATAACAATTTTATTAGTAATTAAATACTCAGTCTTCAAATTTCCCTGGTTCTCTCAAAATCTTATACAGTTGATTAATTTGAAACAAAATCCAAATGATGCCTATATATTGTGATTGGCTGAGGTGGCTCTTATGTCTGTTTTGATCCATATTTAGTTACCCCTCTCCCCCTCCCCCAGTTTATTTGTTAAAGAAGTCGGATTGTTTGTCCTGTAGTTTCTTTTTTTTTTAAACATCTTTATTGGAATATAATTGCTTTACAGTGGTGTGTTATTTTCTGCTTTATAACAAAGTGAATCAGTTATACATATACATATGTTCCCATATCTCTTCCCTCTTACGTCTCCCTCCCTCCAACTCCCCCATCCCACCCCTCTAGGTGGTCACAAGCACCGAACTGATTTCCCTGTGCTATGCGGCTGCTTCCCACTAGCTATCTATTTTACGTTTGGTAGTGTAAATATGTCCATGCCACTCTCTCACTTTGTCACAGCTTACCATTCCCCTCCCCATATCCTCAAGTCCATTCTCTAGTAGGTCTGTGTCTTTATTCCCGTCTTACCCCTAGGTTCTTCATGACATTTTTTTTTCTTAGGTTCTGTATATATGTGTTAGCATATGGTATTTGTCTTTCTCTTTCTGACGTACTTCACTTTGTATGACAGACTCTGGGTCCATCCACCTCACTACAAATAACTCAATTTCGTTTCTTTTTATGGCTGAGTAATATTCCATTGTATATATGTGCCACATCTTCTTTATCCATTCATCCGATGATGGACACTTAGATCTAATTTCTTTAGGTGTAGGTTAGGTTGTTTATATTAGATGTTTCTGTTTCTTAAGGTAGGATTGTATTACTATAAACTTCCCTATTAGAAATGCTTTTGCTGCATCCCATAGGTTTTAGGTCTTTGAGTTTTCATTGCCATTTGTTTCTAAGAATTTTTTGATTTCCTTAGTGATCTCTTGGTTATTAAGTAGTGTATTGTTTATCCTCCATGTGTTTTTATTTTTTACAGATTTTTTTTCCTGTAATTGATATCTAGTCTCATAACATTGTGGTTGGAAAAGATACTTGATATGATTTCAGTTTCCTTAAATTTACCAAGGCTTGATTTGTGACCCAGGATATTATCTATCCTGGAGAATGTTCCATGAGCACTTTGAAAGAATGTGTATTCTGTTATTTTTGGATGGAATGTCCTACAAATATCAATTAAGTCCATGTTGTTTAATGTATTGTTTAAAGCTTGTGTTTCCTTGTTTATTTTCACTTTGGATGATCTGTCCATTCGTGAAAGTGGGGTGTTAAAGTCCCCTACTATGAATGTGTTACTGTCGATTTCCCCTTTTATGGCTGTTAGTATTTGCTCCTATGTTGGGTGCATAAATATTTACAATTGTTATATCTTCTTCTTGGGTTGATCATATGTAGTGTCCTTCTTTGTCTCTTGTAATAGTCTTTGGTTTAAAGTCTATTTTGTCTGATATGAGAATTGCTACTCCAGCTTTCTTTTGCTTTCCATTTGCATGGACTATCTCTTTTCTGTCCCCTCACTTTCAGTCTGTATGTGTCCCTAGGTCTGAATTGGGTCTTTCTTTGACAGCATGTATATGGGTCTTGTTTTTGTATCCATTCAGCCAGTCTTCGTCTTTTGGTAGGAGCATTTAATCCATTTACATTTAAGGTAATTATCAATATGTGTGTTCCTATTACCATTTTCTTAATTGTTTTGGGTTTGTTATTGTAGGTCTTTTCCTTCTTTTGTGTTTTCTGCTTAGAGAAGTTCCTTTAGCATTTGTTGTAAAGCTGGTTTGGTGGTGCTGAATTCTCTTAGGTTTTGCTTGTCTGTAAGGTTTTTCATTTCTCCATTGAATCTGAATGAGATCCTTGCTAGGTTGGGTAATCTTGGTTGTAGGTTTTTCCGTTTCATCACTGTAAATATGTCCTGCCACTCCTTTCTGGCTTGCAGAGTTTCTGCTGAAAGATCAGCTGTTAAACTTATGGGGATTCCAAAGAAAAATAAAATAATATAAAGTTATTAAAATAAAAAATAATTATTAAAAAATTAAAAAGTAATAATAAAAGAAAGAAAGAATAGATCAAGCAAACCAAAAAAACAAATCCACCAGTGATAGCAAGTGCTAAAAACTATACTAAAAAAACCCCCCAAACAAAAAATGGATAGACAGAACCCTAGGACAAATGGTAAAAGCAAAGCTATACAGACAAAATCATACGAAGAAGCATACACATACACACTCACAAAAAGAGAAAAAGGATTAAAAAATCTATATATATAAAAGAAAAAAAAAGGATGAGAGCAACCAAATCAATAAACAAAGCTACCAATGATAATCAACTCTAAATACTCGACTAAGATAAACATAAAGCCAGGAACAAATTAGATGCAGAAAGCAAACCCTAAATCTACAGTTGCTCCCAGCATCCACCACCTCAATTTGGGGATGATTCATTGGCTGTTCAGGTATTCCACAGATGCAGGGTACATCGAGTTGACTGTGGAGATACAATCTGCTGCTCCTGAGGCTGGTGGGAGAAATTTCCCTTTCTCTTCTTTGTTCGCACAGCTCCTGGGGTTCAGCTTTGGATTTGGCCCCGCCTCTGCGTGGAGGTCTCCTGAGGGTGTCTGTTCTTTCCTCAGAGAGGACGGGGTTAAAGGAGCAGCTGATTAGGGTGTACTGGCTCACTCAGGCCGGGGTGAGGGAGGGGTATGGATGTGGGGCGAGCCTGTGGCGGTAGAGGCCAGCGTGACGTTGCACCGGCCTGAGAGGCTCCCCATGTGTTCTCCCAGGGAAGTTGTCCCTGGGTCACGGGACCCTGGCAGTGGCGGGCTGCACAGGCTCCCGGAAGGGGAGGTGTGGAGAGTGACCTGTGCTTGCACACAGGCTTCTTGGTGGCTGCAGAAGTAGCATTAGCGTCTCGTGCCTGTCTCTGGGGTCCGTGCTGATAGCTGCGGCTCGTGCCCATCTCTGGAGCTCGTTCAGGCAGTGCTCTGAATCCCCTCTCCTCGCACACCCCGAAACAGTGGTCTCTTGACTCTTAGGCAATTCCAGACTTTTCCCCGGACTCCGTCCCGGCTAGCTGTGGCACACTAGCCCCTTTTAGGCTGTGTTCATGCAGCCAACCCCAGTCCTCTCTCTGGGATCTGACCTCCGAAGCCCGAGCCTCAGGTCCCAGCCCCCGCCCGCCCCGGCGGGTGAGCAGAGAAGCCTCTTGGGCTAGTGAGTGCTGGTCGGCACCGATCATTTGTGCGGGAATCTGTCCGCTTTGCCCTCTGCAGCCCTGTTGCTGCGCTCTCCTCCGTGGCTCCGAAGCTTCCCCCCTCTGCCACCCACAGTCTCGGCCCGAGAAGGGGCTTCCTAGTGTGTGGAAACTTTTCCTCCTTCACAGCTCCCTCCCACTGGTGCAGGTCCCGTCCCTATTCTTTTGTCTCTGTTTTTTCTTTTGCCCTTCCCAGGTACGTGGGGGAGTTTCTTGCCTTTTGGGAGGTCTGAGGTCTTCTTCCAGCGTTCAGTAGGTGTTCTGTAGGAGTTGTTCCACACGCACATGTATTTTTGATGTATTTGTGGGGAAGAAGGTGATCTCCACGTCTTACTCCTCCACCATCTTGAAGGTCTCCCTCTTTGCAGTTCTTCTTGTTTTGATAGTATATCCCACTAAGGATGTTCAGTCAAATTACTTATTTTTTTAAAATTACTTATTTTTAAGTCACTTTATAGTTCCTCTCTTGTGGTTATGCTACCAACTTGATACAAAGAATAACGTTTAATTTTGCTTTTGCTTTTATTGTGAATTTTTAAAGATTAATTTTCTTTTAGAATTATATAAAATGTTGAAGTGGTTTTTAAATAAAAACCATAAAATCAAGGTATTTTCAGAGAAATCTAGCTTCTTTCCTCATCTCTCTACCCTGTTCTTGCCTCCCTTTTTTAGGGGACCAATTGAAAAAAAAATTGTGTGTTCTCCTTCCATTTAAAAAAATACAAGTGTACGTGTGTGTGTGTGTGTATGTGAATGTGTGTATGTGTTCCCTCTTTACTTTCTTAAGTAAAAGGTAGTTTAATATATATACTTTTCTTCATCTTCTTTTACTTAATATATTCTGGATATCACTCCATAGCAAAACAGGGAAATTCTTTTTATTTTAGCTGTATTTTGTGGGTATATCGTAGTTTAACTAATCCTAGGTTAATATTTAAGTGTCCTTTATTTTGAGGAAATGCTGACATATTTTATTCTTTTGTAATATAATTACAAGTTAACATAATACCTTGTGATTGTATCTGTTTGATTTCTATAGTTATCAAATCTTGTAACCCAGTGGTGTTTAGTTTCTACAACTACCTTCGAACTCATCCTTTGCTTATTCGAAGAAACCTTGCCTCCCCTGAGGGAACTTTGGCAACCTTAGGTCTCAAAACGGAGAAGAACTTTGTTGATAAAATTAATCTCATAGAAAGAAAATTATTCTTTACTACAGCAAATGCTCATTTTAAAGTTGGATGTCCTGTTTTAGCCTTGGAGGTACTCTCCAAAATTCCAAAAGTTACCAAAGTGTCTGCCTTACCTTCAGAAAAAGATCAGCCTGACTTCATTTCTAAAAAGACGGATGATGTACCTTCAGAATCAAAAACTCTGAGTGATGGTGGTAGAAGTTCTGGAATTGATTGGTCAAACGTAACTTCATCACAGATTGACTGGAGTCAGCCAATAGTAAAAGTTGAAGAGGAACCTCTTACTCTTGATTGGGGTGAAGAGCACGATGGTAGCTTAGAAAAAGAGGAAGAAGATGCTGTCGGTTTAGTAATGAAAAGTACAGATGTCAGGGAAAAAGATAGACAAGAAGATCGGGAAGCCCCAGACCCTGATGTGTTATTGACTCCTCAGGAAGAGGATTGCCTTGAAGGTGATTCTGAAGTTGATGTGATTGCTGAACAACTAAAATTCAGAGCTTGTTTAAAGATCCTTATGACTGAACTAAGAACATTGGCTACAGGTTATGAAGTAGATGGTGGAAAACTCAGATTTCAACTCTATAACTGGCTTGAAAAGGAAATTGCCGCCTTGCATGAGATATGTAATCATGAATCAGTTATTAAAGAATATGCCAGTAAAATGCATTCCACAGTAGAGAGTGATATTCGGGATCAGGAAGAAATGGTGGACAAACCAGGTCTTGGTTCCTATGAGTGGCACCAAATAGAAAGGCGGAGACTACAGGCTAAACGAGAGCATGCGGAAAGACGGAAGTTATGGTTGCAGAAGAACCAAGATCTCCTCAGAGTGTTTCTTAGTTACTGTAGCCTTCACGGGGCCCAAGGCGGTGGTCTGGCCTCAGTAAGGATGGAACTCAAATTTTTGCTACAAGAATCACAGCAGGTATTGACTTTACTTTTGTTTTCAATCTTGGTTATTTTAATAATTTCAGTAACTTTCATTTATAGTTGTAAAGCCCTTTTTACTGGTTAATGTGATTCGCTCCTCTATTCACAGGAGGCACATATTTACACTCTGCATCCGTCTTTTTAGACAAAAGTTTTGATAATTAGGTGTAGGCTAAAAGCTCGAGGTGCTCTAAGCATAGGACCCGGTACGCAATCAATTTTTGTAGAATAAGTGAGCAAGCACATTAACATATTGCTTTTACTCAGATGTTTACTGCCAGTATTTTTATCATATAACTATTAATTGCTTTTTTTTGTCCTTCATTTTAACTACGGAAAAAATAATCTCCTACCACCCACAGGAAACTACAGTGAAGCAGCTCCAGTCTCCACTACCACTGCCTACCGCCCTACCTCTGCTTTCAGCAAGTATTGCTTCAACAAAAACAGTCATAGCTAATCCTGTACTGTACTTAAATAATCACATCCATGATATACTTTATACTATTGTTCAGATGAAAACACCACCTCATCCCAGTATCGAAGATGTGAAGGTAATGTAGAGTTTACGATCATTTGGTATTGTACATACTGAGAAGGTAAATGTGTTATACTTGTCTTCCAGTTTGAACTTAGAAGAAATATTTTACAGTACTCTTATCTGCTACCTTCTCAGTCTGACTAGTTCAAGACCATTTGTCCAATGAATGTAATTTGAAAGTAAGCATTCTTGAAATTCTCCCATTTGCCACAGCTTGGATGGAGTTTAAGCTAAGTGAAGTAAGTCAGACAGAAAGAAAAATACCATATGTTATCACTTATATGTGGAATCTAAAAAATGAAACAAATGACTGTATATAACAAAACAGAAACAGACTCCCAGACATAGAGAACAAACCAGTGGTTACCAAAGTGTGTGTGTGTGGTGGTGGGGGGGGCACATTATGGGTAGGGAATTAAGAGATACAAACTACTAAGCATAAAACAGACAAGCAACAAGGATATATTGTACAGCTCAGGGAAATAGAGCCATTATTTTGTAATAACTTTAAAGGGGAGGATAATCTATAAAAATATTGAACCACTGTGCTGTATACCTGAAATTAATATGATAGTTTCTTCTTACTTGTGGAAAACTTATTATCTTCCTTTAAGACAGACAAATACTTTTTTGGTAATAAAATTCATTTTCTAGACAGTATTCTTGCCAAATATTCCTTTGGATTCTCCATCTCATTTAAATGAATCATTAAGTAGAAATATTTATAACTGTTTGCTTAGATGCCAGGATATTATGAAAATATAAGTGCAGGGGGGTATCTTTGAGAGAACCATGATTGATTAGAAATAGTCCCAGAGAAAGTACCCTCATTACTGTCTCCCTGATGACTGTGTTTTGTTGGAGGCTGTGGAATAGTTTGGGGCAATTGGAGTTTTGGCAGAGTTACTACCCCAAATTAAAACTATATCCTATGCTGAAAACTTAAAAATGGATAGATTCTAAGAAACAGGTAGGGAGTGTGGCAGGATCTGGAGAGATGATCAGACTTCCACTGTGCTAGCCTAAGTGTATTTGTACTGTACTTTTTCCAATTCCAGTGGCTGATGTCATTTCAGGTCCCCAATATTTTTATGTTTAATTTTTTTGTTTGAAAGGCACATTCAATCTCTGGTAGTACATTCTTCTGAAGGACCCAAGGTTTACTGGTTATATCATCCTATTAGAGACTTCTAATCCATAGCATTAATTAATCTGTATCAGTATTTTAGCAGAGATTACTTAAATTGTTTGATAGGTGAATATGGAAATGCAGAAAATGCATTCAATGCATATAAGCTCTAAGTAAGCATTTCTAGTTCCTAGAAATTTGGATAAGTTTTCAAAAAGTATGAAACTGTTTCTAAGATCCCTTCAAATTTTAAGATTGTGTGAGTCTCAAAATGCTGATTCAGTGTGGCATTGTAGGATGTGGTTTTTATATTATATTGATAATTTTTAAACTTTCAAAATTTAAAATTCTAAGACTGCATTACTTCTAAGTACTAAGTGGATTACTTGCTTTCTGGAAAATTAACCATTTCAGACAGTGATTGATACACTTTCTAAACATTTAATTCATTCTTACTGATAAGATCAAGTTTTTAGTTTCATCAAGGAGAAGTTTTCATAAGGCAACTTTACATAAAAGCTCTAAAAATTCTATGCTTATTTTGGTTCTGCTTTTTTTGAGTATTACTACTTAGGCTATTCATTAGCAGGCTAGGACACAGTCCCAGCAATGTGAACGTTGGCACTTTGCTTAGGGCCTGCTAAGTGGCAGGCTCACAGCAGTAAATATTTGCTAAAGAGGCATATGAATCAGTTAGCTTGGTTGTGAGCATGGATATTGAATTGGATGAGTTTTATTTTAGAAGCTTTAAGGTAGAGTTAGTAGTCTCATGTAGGACCTAGTTTTATTTATGATATTGCTAGTTTCCTGGGTATTTTCTGATTTTTAACATACTACTGTTGTGTAGAAATGTTAGTACAAAATGTAATTGTGGCTGTTTTGGTTTCAGGTGCATACACTTCATTCACTAGCAGCATCGCTTTCTGCATCAATTTACCAAGCATTATGTGACAGTCATAGCTACAGGTAAAAAAAAATAAAGAAAAATTACCCAAATAGTATGAATACAGCAAAAGCATTAAACTGTTCCAGAGTTATATTAAAGTTCTGCTTCCTAGGGACTGAAAAATCCTCAAATATGACCACCATGTGTACTTTAATAGATGAGAATGGGAAATAAAATAATTATTTGTTTAGTTTAGCTATTACCTAGTAACAACAGAGACATATAGAAAATGACAAATAGTAAAGGAAATTATCATCACCATCTTTTTTTTTTTTTGTTTTCAAAAAAGGAAGTGTTCACTATCCAAAGTAATTTATGATACGAAGTTTTCTTATTTTTTCCCCCTTAGGAACTATTCCTTTTAGCCTTAGATTAGTTTCTGTTTGTTTGGTTTTCAGTTGAAAGAGGAAGAACTTTTGAAAAATGAGAAAGTACATTCCTAACGTTGAACTATTAAAATCTATTTTACTTACCCATTTCTGTATGTCTTTAGAAGTGATATCAATAGATGTAATGGTTTGAATTTTTGTTAAATGTCTAATTGCCTTCATTGGTGTATACTCTGTATTTTAATGACTAGGGCAGTATAAGAAATTGAATCACTTGGAAAGATGACCTAGATTTAAATGGATTATATGAATAAATGAAAAGTTTGTAATATAAATAGAATCACATTAAATTTATATTACAGATATATCTAGATTTTTTTCTTATAAATTCAGCAGCCTCTTGTGGGAAGATTTGTTATTGCATAGGGAATTACTCTCTCAAAATGGCCTGTTCTCTGATGTTAGCCTAATAAGGCCATGTCTAAGTAACTACAAAAACGTAGAAATGTAAATAAGTGAAAAAGAATTTGTTTGGTTGACTGTGGTCATCTTTTTTTTCCTTTGCGGTACACGGGCCTCTCACTATTGGGGCCCCTCCCACTGCGGAGCACAGGCTCCGGACGCGCAGGCCCAGCGGCCATGGCTCATGGGCCCAGCCGCTACGCGGCATGCGGGACCCTCCCGGGCCGGGGCACAAACCCGTGTCCCCTGCATCGGCAGGCGGACTCCCAACCACTGCGCCACCAGGGAAGCCCTGTGGTCATCTTAATGATCAAAGACAACTTGTTGGATATCAGTCACTGCTTAAGATGGTGCCAGATAAGAATCCAAATAAATTTTGTTTAAATGTGTATTTTCTAGTTTTTAGGCTGTGATTGACTCTCCAGGGTGTCAGATTTATTTTCTTCTTTTGTACTTGCCCCACTCCATAAAGATGAGGGAAGTAAATATTTGGGCACATTTGGCTTTAGGACTAGGTGTTTCTAAAATAGGATTCTTCAGATTTTAGTTGATGTTTTAATTCAGAGTTGAGCTTGCACGACTTTACAGAACTAAGAAATGCAACAAAATAGTGCCCTGAAACTTTCTGATATATCTTAGTACCATCAGTAGTCTCCTTACAGCAGACTTTAAAAAAAATACAAATAAGTGAATATAGAAAAGATTTTTAAGTATTAGGTGGCATTTGGAAAAGGTTTTAATGACTAAATGTCATCTGCCTAAATAGAAAATTTGGTATTTTGTTTTAAAAAGCTATCGATAAATATTTGTAACTAATTTAAAGGACTTTCTGAAATAAGTTTTTATTAGAACAGTGAACTCAGTTTTAAGAGTTTTGTTTTTGTTACAGTTATCTAAAATAAATACGTATAGGGTATAATTGCTTGTTACCTCTATAAAGACGATAAATAACTGAACCTTATTTGTTTTAGCAGTCAGACAGAAGGGAACCAGTTTACAGGAATGGCTTATCAAGGACTTCTTTTAAGTGATCGTCGAAGGCTAAGGACAGAAAGCATTGAAGAACATGCAACACCAAATTCTTCTCCTGCTCAATGGCCTGGTGAGAATTTGAGTGGTGTTTTTTGTTTGTTTGCTTTTTAATCTTCTATTTGGCAACTCCTTTTTACAAAGCCACCAACTAGTTTCCTGATTGTTGGTGTTTGTGGATTTGGTGAATAGTTTTTTATTTGTTTGTTTTTGATGATGTTTTCTGCCATGGATTAGGAATTCTTAAGTACTGTAATGTTGTCTGAAGACTCAGAAAGTTAAGGCTTCAAAAACCAGCTGTGTTGACCAGCATAAAAAAGCAAGGTTTAACATCCTTCGCAAGGGTGAGCACGTCATGTTTCTTATCCTTAGACATCCCGAATTAGAATCTTAGAGAGCCAGTATCACAGAGCTTTTTTTCACAGATACCTCAGCATACAGTTATTCTCAAGAGTGTAGATGTACGTTAGGAAAGGAGTGACCATTCTGTGGCACATATATTATGGTGTCTGCCAGTCCTCTTCCTCCGGTTGGCTCTTTCTCACTCTCCATAACAGTTATTTCAAACCTTCTCCACTCTCTTAATATACTTTCCTCGTCTGCCACGTCATTTAACTTTTGCTCTACTTGCTTTATAACTCTGTGGTTCCATGTTAATGATCATTGTGAAGAGTGGCAGTAGAAGGAAGTGACGGACTCCAAGTGTGTATTTAAAATTCATTTATGCATAAGTTTCTCAAAACGTATTGTTGTCGTTTTGACATTTTATTGAAATAATTTCAGACTTAACAAAAGTTTCAAAAATGGTACAAACGATTCTTGTGTAACCTTCACCCAGATTCCCCAGACAGTGACATTTTACCATACTTGCTTTGTCATTCACTCCTCCTCTCTCACTCTCTTATTGTGTGTCCGTGTGAATATATACTTTTTTCTGAAATATTTGAGGGTAAGTTGCAGACATGATGCCCCTTTACATCTAAATGTATCAGTTTATCTTTCCTAAAAACAGACATTCTCTTATTGTACATAACCATAGCACTGTTATCAAATTCAGCATCTTAATATTGATACAATACTGCTCTCTAATCTATAGATTTTTGGACAATTTCACCTGTTGTCCCACTGAGGTCTTCCATGTAACATTTAGTTGTATTGTCTCATGAATCTCCTCTAATACGTATTCCTCCTTCTTTCTTTGTCTCTCATGACACTGACACTTTTGAAGAGTACTAGCCAATTATTTTTTAGAGTGTCCCTCCATCTGGGTTTTTCTGATGTCTTCTGAGTGTTAGATTCGGGTTATGAAGAGAGATTGTACCCCTCTCGCTGTAAAATATCAAGAGGCACATGATGCCACTTGGTCCCGTTACTGGTGCCATTAACTTTGATCACTTTGTACGGTAGTTTCTGCCAGATTTCTCCTTTGTAAAGTTACTTTCTTTTCCTTTGCAATTAGTGAGTATCTTTTGAAGAGAATGTTTGAGATTGTGTAAAATATCATACTTTTACCCACTAATTATAGCATCCAGTGATGACTCCTGACTGAATCAGATATTACTGTGGGGATTACTAGATGGTGATTTTCTAATGCTATCCTTCCTTCTACGTATTAGTTGAAATTGTTCTGTAAGGAAGAGCTTTCTCTCCTCTTCTTTTAATTTATTTATTCACTCATTTATTATATCAGTAGGGATGAATGGATTCTTATTTTATTCTATAGCTTATAAACCATTCCTATCATTTTGTTGCTCAGAGTACGGATATATATATATATATATATCTCCATGTGTATATATTCACACTATATATACAAACCATTCCTATCATTTTGTTGCTCAGATTACGGATATATATATATATATCTCCATGTGTATATATTCACACTATATATATAGTATAATATAGATACATAATTTTGGTTAAACTGCAAATTTGGATTTTTTTTCCTTCTGGAGCTTTATGCTGATAGACTTCTTACAATATTATATACCCTTACAGGTGTGAGTTCACTTATTAATCTCTTGAGTTCAGCCCAAGATGAAGACCAGCCAAAATTGAACATTTTGTTGTGTGAAGCTGTTGTTGCTGTGTACTTAAGTTTATTGATACATGCTCTTGCCACAAATTCCTCCAATGAATTATTTCGACTTGCAGCCCACCCATTAAACAATCGAATGTGGGCTGCTGTTTTTGGGGGAGGTATAAAACTTGTTGTGAAGCCTCAAAGACAATCCGAAAATATTTCAGGTAAGATAAATTTGATACCAATAAGGTATGTAAATGTAAATAGTTTCCAATGTGAAAGTAAAAGATTTTTTTTAATGTTTTAAGAATTTTTATTTTGAAAATCACTGATGTTTAAGGTATAATCACTCTTGTTAGGGTAATAAATAACTAAACTCATGTTAGAATAAAGAATATAGTTTCAGTTTAACATTTTTTGGTAAACCAGGACAAATTTGAGGAGGATAAAAAAGAAAAAAGGAAAGGTAATGGTAAAGAAGGAGACAATGTTAAGGAATAAGGTCATGGAAAAAGGATAGTTTTTAATTAGAGAAAGATTTAAATAAATCCTCATAATCTTTACAGAGTATACCAGTAGTTAGCTTCAGATTAAGTTTATGGTAATAGGCAAGAAGGCTGTTCCAATCATGCACATGGTTTTTAAATTCCATTTTCTGTCCTCTTTTTCTTTTCTTATGGACCAAAATAGATTTTTTTAGTCCACTTTTTTAGATGGTAGGATGGTAAGATATAGACTGACGCCACGGGAAGGGTTTACACCTTGGCGCTGAAACACAGAAATTGTCTGTCTTAATTCATCCTTAGAAATGGTCATGTTACAGATGAGGAGTTAGTGGCACAGAGAGTTTAAATGGCACAGGTTCTAACCTGTGTCTTTACTGCCCAAGATCACATCAGATGGATAGGTTCCTACGTAAGTCAGAGTAAGGTAGGCAGTCTTATCGACTTGCGTTGTCTCCACTCCCGTTGCATGTGGATGACTCTTAATTTCCATCTTCCTACCTACTTGTAGTCCACTGTAAATTTAAAAGTTTTCCTCCCAAATCACTTCTTTTCTCTTCCTGAGTTTTCTATTATTTTTTCATGGTAGGTAATACATTCATCAAATCATCATGCTTAAACCTCTGAGTACGTATTCATGTTTGCATTTACTTACACCTGCTCTATGCCAGGCTTTTGGGGTATGGGAGTGAGCGAAACAGACAAATCCCTTACCTTCATGAAGCTTACATCCAGTAGAGGTAAACACAATAAATTAGCAAGTGATAATATTTCAGGTATGGGAAGAACTACGATAAAAATAAGAGAGAGTGACTGGACAGAGAATGATGAGGGAAAGGGGACGGGAACAGTTTAGTTAGGGTGATCAGAAGACACATTTCTGATTAGATAGCATTTGAGCAGAGTCCTAAGGAAGGTGGGAATCAGATCGTGCTGATATCTGGGGCCAGAGCATTTCAGGCAGACGGAGCAGTGAGTGCAAAAGTCATGAGGTAGGACTAGTTTGACCTTTTCCAGGAACTACAGTGGAGGCCAGAATGGCTATCCTGACTCAGGGGAGTGTGGTCAGAGATGAGGTAAGATAAGTAACTGGGGCCAAGGTCATTGAGGGTTTCATGGGTCATGTAAAACTATCGTTGTTGTTCTAAAGAAAGATAGGAAACTACTGGAGGGTTTTAAGCAGAGGCGTGACATAATCTGATTTAGGTTTTCAAAAGACCCACTCTAACTGCTGTGTGGAGAATAGACTGTGAAAGAATAAAAGTAGGGAGGCTATGTGGGAGGCTCTGGCAATAGCCCACTTAAAAGATAGTTGTGGATTACCATCAAGAGTGAATGGATAAACAAAATGTGGTATATAAGTACAATGGAGTGTGATTCAGCTGTAAAAAAAGAATGAAGTATTAACACATGCTATATGGCTAGCATGAACCTCAAAAATATTATGCTGAGTGAAAGAAGCCAGGCACAAAAAGTCACACGTTGCATGCTTCCATTTATTTGAAATATTCAGAATAGTGTAAAGCCATAGAGACAGAAGGCATACTGGTGGTTGCAGTGGGCTAGAGGCAGGGAGGAATGGGGAGTGACTGCTTAATGGGTATAGGGTTTTCATTTGGGGTAGTGAGAATGCTTTGCAGCTAGATAGGGACGGCGGTTGCACAACAGTGAATGTACTGAATGCCACTGAATTGTACGCTTTAAAATGGTTACTTTTATGTAAATTTCACCTCAGTTAAAAAAAAGATAAAAGTGGTTTAGCCTAGTGATGGACAGAGTGAAAAGCGGTCATATTCATCAAAGAGAACTTGAGATAGAATTATCATTTTCTATGACGCAGAGCTTCAGAAGAGGACCAGGTTGACTTCTTTCTGGTTCTCTCATATCCCATTAGTTCTGAGTCCTTTTGATGTTTCTTTTATGTATTTCTCATATCTAATACTTCCTCTAGGTCTTTACCACCCACCATACTAGTTCAGGTCCTTCTTGTGTCAGATTCTTCTGCCTTCCTCTCTAATTGATCCTGCAGACTATACCTCATCCTGTGCCTAGTTCAAGACACTTTCATGAGAATTGCCCATAGGATGAGCTCCCAGCTTCCTATCCACAGGCTTGTCCCACCCTAACTCCAGACTGTCGTTGTTACTCCCCTCCCTGACACCTGTCTAGCAAAAGAAGTTTACTCCTCATTTAGGCAAACCTTTGGTCATTCATTTCTGGTGTCAGCTTCCTGTTTACACAATGAGCTTCTGCTTTTCTTTTAAGGCGTGCTTTACATCCTACATATTCATTCAATGAATCTTTCTTGAACAACACAGCCAGAAATAATCACTCAAGCACTCTTTGTACTATTTGTTGAATATATCATTTATTTAATACACTGTATATAGAATCGCTGGAATTCTTATTCTGTATAGCACATAGGCTGCTTCATTGCAAGTTAATCTTTTATACTCTATCCTCATATGCATCTCTGCCATGATTGTTGGACAACTGATGCAGTTACTAGAAAAGTTTAGAAGCACAGATGTAAGTAATTTAGTCTACACTGAAAACATGGCAAGAGTAGGATGAAAAGAAAGGTTAACTCTTTGAATTAATAATGGAAAATGAGGCCAGGTTTTTTTTTTCTATCTTTATTCAGCACCTCCTGTTCCTTCCGAAGACATAGATAAACACCGCAGGAGGTTTACCATGCGCATGCTGGTTCCTGGAAGACCTGTAAAGGATGCCACCCCACCACCAGTGCCTGCAGAAAGACCATCTTACAAAGAAAAGTTTATTCCTCCTGAACTCAGTATGTGGGATTATTTTGTTGCAAAGGTAAGGGGCGTGAGGAATGCAAGCTTTATGTGTGTCTGTTTTATTAACTCTTATGTTTGCATCACACAGGAATGACAGGGCAGCTTCTGGGCTGAATCACCATAGTTTAGACATTAATCTCTCAACTCCAGAAAATGAATAATCATTCAGGAATGATCAGATACTTGAAATGGACCAGACAAATTAAAATCATACGGGACTTAGGTATAAACCAAAAGTTAGTTTATTAACATTTAATCAGCATCATCCTTTTCTAGGGACTGGAATACCTGTATCTAACCATCTAACTTCCCTTCTTCTGCTTATCAGTAGTTCCCTTGGTCAGCATGAAATTAGAGCAGAAGGAGATGGATGGGTATTTGAGGGTTTCATGAGACCATGGGTTTCATGAGGCCCCATGACATATCTCTGTTTCTCCAAAGCAGAGAAAACTTTTCTGGGGATCAGAATACTCATCGTGACTAGATCCAACATAGTCCCATTTTGTACCATGTTGGGTGTGTGCTTTTCTGCACTTTGTTTTTTCAAGCACATCACCTTCTATTGATAGGTTTCCTTCTTTACCTGTGTTCCCTCTTTACATGTGTTTCATTTATACTTCTTCTCACTCCCCAGATTGGTTGGAAGCAAATCCAAACATCATGAAATTCCATTCATAAATATTTCACCATTTATTTTTTAAAAAGAAGGATTTTGAACCAGTACCACACTAGCATTATCACACACACACCACACACACCACACATACATAAACACACAATTCCTTAATATCATTAAGTATCCAGAGAGTGTTCACATTTTCCCCCATTATACCTTAAATGTTTTTGAACAGTTGGTTTGTTAAATCAGGGTCCAAAATAAGATTCACACATTGCAATTGGTTGATATGTCTTAAGTTTCTTTTAATCTATAAGTTCTACCTCCATCTCTCTTTGTTAAATCCCCCCCCCCGCCGCCATTTTTTACCCCCAAATCTATCCTTTAAAATTTCTCGGTGGCTTTTGCTGATGGCATCCCCATGTTTGGTCTTCTGACCATGTTCCCCTGATTTCTGTTTCTCTGTAAAGTGAAAGTTAAACTTAGAGTCTTTATCAGATTCCATTCTGATTGGATAGGGAAAGGGGAGTGCAGGATTACTTCATAGGTGGTTTTGTGTATTTCCATCAGGAAACTCTCTTTTTGAGATGTTAGTTGACAATTTTTGCCTAAGTCCATTATTTTAAATTTAGGGTAGTTTTAAAATTATGATAATGATATCTTCTCATTTAGTCTTCATTTATTTGCTGGAATACTTTCTTCCATCAATCTATTTGGTTATCCTGAATTACGTTTTGAAAGAGAAACACAGGATAAGTGCTTTATTCTTTGCTTCTTGTGCCAGTTTTCAAAGTGATGAGTTGATTCTCTAGCATCCTTCAGAGGAAGCAGTGAACTTTGTTTTGTTATATTATGGATTTAAACATATTTTATGTATTTTAATCCAGTACAGTTATTATTCTTATGGATGTTCAGATTGTCCCATCTTTGCCAATAAGAGCCTCTTCCAGTTGGCTCCTGAATCTTTTTGAGAACTCTTCCAATAGTCTTTAAGTTTCTTTCCTTTCTAGTTTAAGTCATTCTAGGCTAATTTTGCATGTTTCCTGCCCCGGAGTGGGAGCAACCTCCAAAGAACCTGGTTCCTTTTTGTGGGAAATTATAATTTAGAAACCACAAGTGGGTATATGGGTGCTCATTGTTACTGGGTTTGTCATTGTTTCTAGGTACATATCATTTCTAATGACCAAATAACTATTCAGCTTGATGAGTATACTATAGTTTACATAACCATTTGCCTATCAGTATTTGCTGTATTTATTTTTTTCATTTTTATAAATAATGCTGAGATTAGTATCTTTTTAGATAAGCCTGTTCACATTCTGATTATTTCAGATACATATCTGAAGTATATATATATATCTTGAGATTACTGATTTATACTCTCGAGAATAGTGAGCATGCATCTGACTTTACCCTCATTAAGTATTCCTTTTTCATTTTTGTTAATTTGATTAAATAATTTTTATTTCCTATTAATGATATCAAAAAGTGTTAATGAACCTATTGCCATTGGGTTTTCTACTGTGAGGAATTGACTGTTCATGTTCTGAACAAAATTATCTATTGGAATTGTAATGTTTTTCCTTACTTTTAATAAACTCTTTATTTTTAAGGATATTAACAATTTACCTTACTTGTGATACCTTTTCCAGATTCTTTGCCTTTTAATTTTGTTTATGTTTTTGACATACAGAAGTTTTAAAAAGTTTATTTAGTCATGTCTATCCATACTTTTAAGAAATGATTTATTTGCCTTTTGTTTGTTTTTGACATACAGAAGTTTTTAAAAGTTTACTTAGTCATGTCTATCCATACTTTTAAAAAATGATTTGTTACATTGTTTTTAAGCAGAGAAAGTCCTTTTCCACTAATAAATGTTTACTTTTGTTATCTTCTCCTCCTTTGTTTCCTCCACCTTCTCTTCCGCCTCATCCTTTTTTTTAAAAAAATTTATTTATTTATTTTTGGCTATGTTGGGTCTTTGTTGCTGCGTGCAGGCTTTTCTCTAGTTGCTACAAGTGATGGCTACTCTTTGTTGCGGTGCACGGGCTTCTCATTGCGGTGGCTTCTCTTGTTGTGGAGCACGGACTCTAGGCGCGCAGGCTTCAGTAGTTGCAGCACACGGGCTCAGTAGTTGTGGCTCGTGGGCTCTAGAGTGCAGGCTCAGTAGTTGTGGCACACAGGTTTAGTTGCTCTGCGGCATGTGGGATCTTCCCAGACCAGGGCTTGAACCTGGATTCTTAACCACTGCTCCACCAGGGAAGCCCGTCTTCCTCCTAATTCTTTTTAACTTTTTAATTCTCTCTTTTTTTTAAATTTCTAACTCTCCTGTTGATCTAAAATGAAGTGAAGATCAGACTTCGGTACTCTCTTTATCTTCTATTCTTACACTTACACTAGTTGTCCTTCCTTTCCTCCCAACGACTTAAGATGTTATATTTGTCATATATTAATTTCTTATTTATATACTCTTCTTGGACTACATTTTTCCACTTATCAATTGCTAGACTGCACTTATTTTAATTATTTATTTTAATATCCACTAAGAAATAGTATCTTTCACTTTAGAAAGATTTCTTAGCTAATCTTACCTATTTTTTTCTTCCCTATGAACTTTACAATCATTGTCAAGTTTCAGAAAAGGAAAAGAAATCCCCATGGGGATTTTTATTGCAATTACCTAAAACCTGTAAATTAAAGAATGATAGTCTTTACATGTTTCAGTCTCCTTATTTAGCTTTTAGAGGGATTTGTAATTTCCTTCACTGTAGCTCTTTCACAGTTTTCATAAAGTTTTTCCTTTGGTATTATGTTACTTAATGCACCTTTTTTCTTCAGAGTTTTTGAACTAGTTATTGCTGATATATAAGAAAAAGACCATTGATTTAAAAAAAATATTTGTGTCGTATCTAGCTACTCAGTTATTTTATTGAATCTGAGAGTTTTAACCTGGTTTTCCTGACTTTCCTAGGTCTAGTATCATTTTCAAAAGAAAATTTTAGTTTAGGTTGACACCATTTAAAATGTTCAATATTAAGTTAGGATAAAAATAACCCAATTATACATTTAAAAATAACTTCACATTTTATTGCAGCCATTTCTCCCTTTGTCTGATAGTGGAGTTATATATGATTCTGATGAAAGCATTCATAGTGATGAAGAAGGAGATGATGCTTTCTTTTCAGATACACAGATACAGGAACACCAAGACCCTAACTCCTATAGGTAAATAAAGCTTTCCTCTTTTCTTTTCGTCTTTTCTTTTGTAGGAGTTCCTGATGTTACTAGTTTTAAGCAACATTACTATCATGAATTTATACAAGAACTGACCTATGTTTTCAGGTTAGGAATTCTGTACCTTTGAGGTACATTGCTAGATAGTAGAGTATTTCACATGCAGTTTCAAAGAATAGCTGGCACAAACATTTTTAGTGAGAAAAAATACATAATTTATTGATCTGCTATTAAAATTCCATGTAGGTGTATGGTAAATCTCTTTCCACTAGGTATTCCAGATAGTGAAAGTGTAATACATTGTTGCATACCTTTTGTTTTCAGAGACTACAAAGGTACTCTTTTTTAATAGTAAGTTGTTAGAGAAAAACAGCTTTTTTTCTGGGTGGGAGCTTGGGCCAAACAGTTGACAGGGATCATTACTATATTCTCATGATTTTATTTTTCAATTAAGGAGAGTTTTTTTATTTGTCCCTTTGAACAGCTGGGCTCTTCTACATTTGACAATGGTTAAGCTAGTACTTCACAATGTCAAGAATTTCTTTCCCATTGCTGGACTGGAATTCTCTGGTAAGTTTGGAATTTGAAAATTAATGTTATTAAATACAACAAATTATCATCAAGTTTCTCTTTACAAAATCCATATAAAAGAACATGTGGTACTAAAAATATACAGCACTGGAGATGTTATGAGGTCTTATTTATCTTAGGCTCCAGTCTGTGGTTTTAATTCATATGGCAAGAATCACTGACTACCTAGAAGGTTGGAAGAAAAACCAGGAAACCATCGTGGAGAAGCTAAACATTTTCTTAGCTCATTTTAGAAAGCTGGTCTTCTGTTTTGTTCAAAGCATTAAATATCAAAATGGTGTTAGATTAACATTTTCAGATTTATTTGTACTTTCAGAAGTTTTGGCTCTAAGAATTTGGATCTTGTAAATATGTGGTGATGGTCAACATTTTTAATCAAAGTAAAATATCATATTCTATTACATTTTAGAGTTGCCTGTAACATCACCATTAGGTATTGCTGTGATTAAAAACTTGGAGAATTGGGAGCAGATCTTGCAAGAGAAAATGGATGAATTTGAAGGTCCTCCCCCCAACTATGTCAACACATATCCAACTGACCTTTCAGTAGGAGCTGGACCAGCTATTCTTCGAAATAAAGCAATGCTAGAACCTGAAAATACTCCATTCAAGTAAGAATTCCCTTACAATGGTAATGAGAGTGTAGCTTGGTTTAACCTTTTTGGAAGTCAGTTTGGCAAAATAATATGCCAGCAGCCTTCAAAACACTCATAACTTTGAACTTGCAATCCTGTTTCTAGCACTATATGCCAAGGAAACTATCAGAAATCTGGATAAAAAATTATTTTTCCCATATTACCTGTACTTCAAATAGACATACTAATTTTATAATCAGGACAAAACCTTTATTTTTGTCATCATTTTAGGAACTCTTAACAGAAATGTTTTGGGATAACAATCTACATATTCAGACAAGGTGCTACTGACCTTTTGTCAGTAATTTAATAGTAAACACATTAAGGTTTTTATTGCTGTTTTGATCTTCCATCTGTCCATCTAGGCCCCTTTTGATAAGCAGCATGCTTTTTTTGAGGCAGCCAGCCATGATTTAGAGTATTGCTCATAAGCTTGAAAGAGCAAGGCTTTAAATTTAGCTTGTTAGCTGTTAAAAATGAAATGTGGGACTTTATGTTCATTTATATTCATTGGTGATATGCTGTAACCAACAGAACCAATCTAAAGTATAATTTAAAAAGAGAATAATAAGGGCTTCCCTTATTATTGAGAGTCCGCCTGCTGATGCAGGGGACATGGGCTCGTGCCCCGGTCTGGGAAGATCCCGCATGCTGCGGAGCGGCTGGGCCCATGAGCCATGGCCGCTGAGCCTGCGCATCCGGAGCCTGTGCTCTGCAATGGGAGAGGCCACAACAGTGAGAGGCCCGCATACCGCAAAAAAAAAAAAGAAGAGAATAATAAGAGATTCAGTTGACTCTCAGCTCAACCTGTCCATTTAGAGAATCTGTAGAGAATTAATTGCTAGATGAAGGAATGATTTGTAGAACTAAAAATTAAAAGTGAAATAAATTATAAAATTTTGTTGAGCTTAATGCTGTATCTTCTTTGCAATAATGGAGGATTTAAAAAAATTATCTGCAAATAATGAAACATTTTCTATAGACTAAAATATAGACTAAAATAGTGTGATATGTTGATTTTTTTTTTTTTTTTTTTTTTTAAACTAGATCCCGGGATTCTTCTGCGCTTCCAGTCAAACGACTTTGGCATTTCCTTGTTAAACAAGAAGTACTTCAACAGACATTTATTAGATATATTTTCACTAAGAAAAGAAAGCAGAGTGAGGTATTTTAGAAAAAAATACTCTCTCTTGTAATTTTCATTTGTTTTCTTTAACATTTCTAATGAAGCCAGCTTGATTTATTTGTAATTTACTTTTGGTTGGAATTTATTGTCTTTCATACATCATAGGTAATAGTTTATCAAGCTACAGAGAATTTTTTTAAGATAAAAACGTACAATTTTTATTTCATAACAATGAAACAACATAGGTCTTTCGACAAATCCTGTATAGTCAGGTGAAAGTGGTTATGTCCTTTATAATATTAGCCTTTGGGCCTTTATATGTAATAAACATTGTGAGGGATGGTTTGCGGAATTTAGTATATAAATGAGTATACTCTATGTTATGATTCTCTGAATATCATTTAAATGAAAATACAGCATAACCCGTTTTTTTTTTTTTTCCAGCATAACCCTTTCAAAGCATTTTTATTTGGCATTTAGAAATGAACAGCATAAACTGTAGAATAATTCTGTGAGACAGATTAAACTACAGAAACACCAAATATGAGATGAAGGAAGATTGATTGCATTTACAAAGTGAGGCAGAGATTCTACATTGCATGGTGATTTTTAAGCTAAACATAAGTTAATAATGTAATGCCATACAGGGTTCAAGAAGAATCATGAATTTGAGAGAGTCACACTTTAGAACTTAAAACGATCTCTTCATTGTAAAATGAGGGGTACACAGATGTTTTATATATAAGCATTTCAGTCCATTTGGCTATTTAATGAGGTAAGGAGCAGTTTGGAGAGTAGTGTTCAGAGTAGAGTGTCGGATGTGATTAAAGATTGGCAACAAAAACTATGAGAAAAGAAAAATTAATTATATTTCACTTAGAAAAGTGAAAACCGAGAGGGACAGTCTATGTGGCTCAATTTCCCAAGGTCGCATATAGAACTGCTTCTCAAATGTTCTCCATACCTAGGGCAGCAGAACCGACCAGATTTGTTCTTTTCTTTCCACTACTCACCCACTTACCTGGATGGTCATTGTGGGCAGTCCTGTGAACAGTCATTTATTTTTTTCTGTAGATTTAAAAATTATGTACTTACCTGAGGAATTAGAGGAATGAACCGTAGAGATTCTTTTGTGTCTTATAAGCTTATTTGATAGGAAAAGACCCCAATGGTATTGAAATTATTGATGTAGGGTTTTGTTAGGGGGAATAAGAGCCAAATTCATTTCCTCTTTCGTTTAATACATTGCTTACTGCATTTCCAGTAGTGATACTGAGTTCTATAAAATAAGATATAGAAATCTAAGAAATAGATTTAAGATAAAAGATGCTTGCTCACTTAGGGCTCTATTATTCCCCGAAAGAGAGTCATTGAAGGATCAATTTTCTGGGTTGTTAGTTCTTCAAATTATTAAACACAGTGATATGCTTTAATTATTCACAAGGTTTCTAGCAGTTTTGTTTTGTTAGATTGTCAGAGCCTCAGAGTGCTATAGAAAGACTGGGTCTAGGTTGCTGGGACCCTCAGACTCTTGTCTTGCTCTTGAGCATCTGTTGTCTCCTTTCTCGTTTCCCTCTTCCTTAACCAAGTTTCTCCCCGATTCTGCCCCTTACCTCCCCTTCTTTATGCCCCTCCATTTCTGTGCTCTTGGGATCAGCAGCCCAAGCTGTGTGTTCTTTTCTGTTTTTCTACCCGAAGAGGCTCTCCATGTACAGGGAGGTGGGACAGAGATAAATCGGACATTTCTTAAAATGCTGTGTGAGTGCTGGTTGGCTCCAGGAAGGGAAGTACATGGCTGGGAGTTTGGATGGAAGAATTTTTATCATGTACCCTTTTGTACCTTTGAATTTTAAATTATTGAATGAAATTAATATCTTGTTGCATGCAGTCCAATAAAACTTTCTGTTGATAATGGAAATTTATGTCTGTTCTGTACAGTATAGTAGTCACCAGCCACATGTGGTTATTGAGCACTTGATGTGGGCTAATGTGACTGAGGAACTGAATTTTTTATTTTGTTTAATTTAAATTTAAAACCATATGTGTTTAGTGGCTACTGTATTGAACAGCACATATCTGCTGAAAAATGGTTTTCATTTACGGAAAAAAATTATGAAAACAATGTGAAAGCTCTTGAGGCAAAGTAAAATTGGTCACTTAGTTCAGATATATGCAGAATTTATTAAAACTACCCATCTAATAAGAGTGTTTTATCTTTTTAGATTGTTAAATAGGATATTGGTGGTCAATAAATTTGGTAAATTCAGTGAATTGATTAATTAGCAAAACTGGCAAAATAATCCTAAGAATGCTAAAATTGGCTAATTTTTTAAAATTACCTAATAAAAATAAAATTCTGAGAAATGCTGAAATTTTAGGTATATTTAGAAGAAGGTATTTTTACTCAGTGAGTATGTTAGAAGAAGACTATTCCACAAAACAGCTTTTTGTGAAATGGATAAATGTGGCAAACTTAGCCACTTGATTAAAGGCAAATAGGTTCTTCTGCAGTTTGGCTTTTGCTGAGATGGCCCTTGCACACTTGTACCATTCCTTCAGTGTCAGCTGCAGCAGCCCTTGAGCAGTTGCACAAGGCATGGAGAATTGGGTCCTGTTGGCTGAAAGAGAAGCAGGCACTTCAGGAAGTATTGGTAGGAATATATTGCTCTGATCAAACCTTTAGAGGTTTCCACAGCACAGCAGAAATGATATTTCTGATTATAGCCATTCCTAATGGCCCCTGTCATCAACCAGGAGCAAGTTATTTGTGTGATTTCTTTCCCATGCCTCATCTCATCAAACATTTACTTATAAGGAGAAAATGATAAGATTACGTATAGTGTAATGGTTGATGTGAATTTTAATCCTTGACTGTCTCTTCATGGATATATTCCTTATGAGTAAGAGTGAAATAATTATCAGTACTTTTAATCTGTGTTTAGAAAAAAATAGTTTTTATTTATTTGAAATAAACCCCTATAGGTTAGGAATCTATGTAGTAGAGGATGCATCTGCTTATACAAGTAGGTTTTATTTTTAGAGACTACAGTTTAAGTTAGAACTTCCAAGTTACATAACTGACATACAAATAATGAATTTTTATTTTGAAATTGCTTTTATATATGTAATACATTAATTTTGCCTGTTTTGCTTTGTGTTGTTTTTTCTGATGACATCACATTTTACTCAGTTTAATTTTTTTCTTGATGTGCTTTTAAATTCATTTTAAAGCTTGAAAATTCATTTTTACCATCTTTAAGTGATGGAGCAACCATTTCAGTTTGAAAACTTTCATTTCTTTTATAATCCCGTTTCATGCATGTGTTTTGTGTTTGTGACGGTGTGGTGTTGTTTAGTCTATAGAAGAACATGTGGAGCAGGTCAAACAAAACTGCATAGCAGAAGAGTGCCACATCAAGGTAGTATTCCATGCTCTCGAATTTAGCTCATTCTTTAAAATTCAAGGAGCTAACCCCTCATCTCTGTTACTAACCATGACCTGCCCAGCTGGCTAACTAGTCAGAGTGCTCACTGCTCCCACACACCTCACTGGCACAGGGTAGGAGATGCTCCACTGTGTCCAGCTTGATCTTTCTTGCCATTGGCTCTTCTCTTTCTTGCTTCCTTTTCGATCTTCAGTTCTGTCCCTTTTCCCCATCTGTTCTTAAACATGATTGTTTTATCTTGCCTCTTTCTTGATTCTGCCTCTTCTTTTCTCCCCATCACCTTTAACTCTGAGCATTACACCTTCCTCTCATCAATCTCCTTCATTACTTTCTTTTTTTTTTAATTAAAAAATATTTATTTATTTATTTATGGCTGCATTGGGTCTTAGGTTGCTGCGTGCGGGCTTTCTCTAGTCGCGGTGCGCAGGCTTCTCATTGTGGTGGCTTCTCTTGTTGCGGAGAACGGGCTCTAGGCACGCGGGCTTAGTAGTTGTGGCTTGCAGGCTCTAGAGCACAAGCTTAGTAGTTGTGGCGCACGGGCTTAGGTGCTCCACGGCATGTGGGATCTTCCCGGACTGGGGTGTGAACCCGTGTCCCCTGCATTGGCAGGTGGATTCTTAACCACTGCGCCACCAGGGAAGCCCTTCTTCATTACTTTTTTAACTGTTCTTGTATCCAACTTCTTATTCCTATCTCATCACCCTTATGTAAAAATATTTCACTTCTTATGTGACTCCTTTGTCTTTCTGATTGTGTCTTTTTCTCTCACGTTCTTACTGCTGTATCTTTGTGCACTTTTGGAAGAGATAAGAGACATTACTGTTATAAATACTAATGAAAATTATGTTAGCTATCTTTTTGTGACAGTTACTCAGTATCCTGTAATCACAATGGAAATTTTTGTAATTGGGGTGATTACAGGGCATCAGAGAATCTAAGCTAATTCCACAGCTAATTTTCAACACACTAAAATTACTGGTACCTTTTTTCTTGCTGCTGCTGCTACTGCTACATTTTCTTCTTGTCCTTCTTTTAAGTTTTGTGGGATGTACATATATCTGTATGGAGCTGTGCTGCAACAACTAAAACTGCTGACAAATGTCTTGTAGGTTGAAGCAGATCTGGGCTATCCAGGAGGAAAGGCAAAAATCATTCACAAGGAGTCAGATATGATCATGGCATTTTCTGTTAATAAGGTAAAATCTTTAGTAATTATAAAGAATGTAGTACTTTTAGTGAAATTGCTTAAATTATTGACTTTGCGTTTGCTTTACAGGCAAACTGTAATGAAATTGTTTTGGCTTCAACGCATGATGTACAAGAACTCGATATTACTTCTCTTCTGGCCTGTCAGTCATACATATGGATTGGAGAAGAATATGACAGAGAATCCAAAAGGTTTGCTTGCCTTATGTAATCAATTTTAAATGTAGTTTTCTTCAAAAAGAGCCTATTAAGTGGTTATGCACTTGATTTCAGTTGTCTTGAAAACTATGTATTTCTTTGGTAAGGAGACAAACATAATTGGTTTAGCTGCCAATAAAGGGCTCTGCTTACTTATATCAGTGTACAAATTACTCGTACTTCTTCCATTAGACCCTGAATTATTCATAATGTTTGAGTCAGAATAATCCCTGACACCACAGCCTAATGTTAACAACTGCCACTTTGACATTTAACCCCAAAGAAATGTCAGAAATTACACAATAATCAATAAATTCAGCTTATCTGGATAGTTACCATAAAAAGCAGAATACACTAATATATTAATTAGACTGATTGATGAGTCACATTTACTGAGTAATTTTCAGTGTTTCTTCTTGATTATCGCTCTATAAGCATACCTTTTTTTCAGATAAAAATGTAGCCAACTTTACTTTTCAGTAAAACTATGGACACTGCACCAAGAGTGCAGTAATGCTTTCCTATTTGGGGGTTTCTCCTCCATGTTTTCCGTCCCTCTTGCTTTTCTCCAGACTCTCGGAAATTTTATGTTCTGGGAGTGGTGCCATGATAGCCTCTTTCATTTGTGTTTCTATCTCATTAGTATATAATACATCTAGGTTTCAGTCATACTTCAGAGTAGATGTAACCATGTAATACGATATGGCCCATCATAAAAATTACTTTAACATTTAATGTGATAATTAGCACCTAAGTTTAAGAAAACTTTTAACTACAATTTCTTTAAAATGTTTGAATTTTATAAATGGGATCTCTGTACTTGAAGAGAACATACAGTCTTTTTCTATAGAGGATAAAAAGAAAATCTGTGTTAAATACTTCAGAACAAACATTTGTTCTAATTTGTGCAGCGATAAAATTCTCCCAAACATTAGACTAAACTTATATTTTGCCTAAGGGGAAAAAGTTAACCGGTACTAAAATTGGTGATGATTAGGAGTTGTACCTACATTTTTATTATGGATATTGATACTTTTTTTTTTAAATAAAGACTGTCCTTCAGATAGATAAAAAGCTCTGTAATTGGAATTTGTGTTGAGAAAATGGAACTGTCACAGTAACACATGAATGTTTTCCACAGTTCAGATGATATTGATTATCGTGGTTCCACTACAACTCTTTATCAACCCAGTGCAACATCCCATTCAGCAAGTCAGGTGCATCCATCTTCATCTCTGCCGTGGCTGGGCAGTGGACAGACTAGCATTGGAGCTAGTGTGGTATGTTATTTACTATTAGGTATGGTTTCTGGATATGGACTCGCTCAAAAATAGGTTGAAATCACTTTGACATAGGAATGATGCTGAAGATCAGAGGCAGTGACCAGTTAGTATACCATAATAATGATAGCTGGCATGCTGTGGGTTTCTTTATGTCAGGTGCATGCTTTTTCTTATAACAACACTAAGTGGTTTTCATTTTATAGATGAGCCAACTGAGAGGCACAAAGTGGTAAAGCAGAGCTAGAGAGGAATTCATGTCTAAGTGTTTGGAAAATGCCATCAATAACATTGTTGTTAGTCACTGTAGTTAAAGGGGTCCCATTCTCATGTTCTGCTCTGAAGAATCTGGAGATACTCCTGATTGTCCTTAGGGAGGGGCACTTGGAGGAGAGTTCCCTTTACAACTAGACGAAGCAGCTTGGTATCCTCACAGTCCACACAGACCAGGGCACGCCAGTAAGTGACTGTGCTTTCCCAGACTGTTCAGACAAGCGCCGTATATTTAGTGGGTCAGAAAATCCACAACAGGGTTTATTTTAGTAATAATCCAGTGTAAGAGAATAACTTATCAGAATTAGAGTTGGCCTGAATCATATCCTTCCTTATTTCTTCTGTGATGCGAAAGAAATTCATCTTTATCTTCTTTTAAAGCTTATGAAAAGGAATCTACATAATGTTAAGAGAATGACCTCACACCCAGTCCATCAATACTGTGAGTATTTTATTTATGATCAAAGGACTGCAAGTGATCTCCATCATTTTGAAGTTGGCTTATAGAATGGGAAATGTTGGAACTCTTTCTTCAGCTTTCTTATTTTTTGCTTTTCCTTTTGCGTCTCAGATCTTACAGGTGCTCAGGATGGCAGTGTACGAATGTTTGAATGGACAAGACCTCAGCAGCTTGTCTGTTTCCGCCAAGCTGGCAATGCAAGAGTTACCAGATTATATTTCAATTCACAGGGCAACAAGGTTAGTTCCTGGGGGTTACTGCTAAACTTGTCCGAAAAGAACTGCAGATATTTATGGAGTAAATAGCTAGTAAAACTAGACTTAAAAACAAATTCAGTCGCTCTGGATTTGAGTTGAGCAGGCAGTCTGATGGTGTCTGTTTATATAGCCCCTTGGCTCTCAAGAAAAGCATAAATCCACAGAATTTTGTGTGGATTAATTAATCATCTACTTACAGATACTACATATTCTGTGAGGGTAAAGAATTCTGTTTCTGTTGAGTGCACTGATGGTGCCTGTGTGCAGAGTCAGGCACCTAAGAGAAACCTTCCAATTTCTTACTAAGTTCTGCTACAGAAGTTTGGAGGAAAACAGTGAAATAGGCATGGAAAAGAATTTAAAAGGTGGCAGGATATTTACAGTACTTGGGCTTTCTTGAGAACTACAGCAGCAGGAGCATAGGTATAGGCAGAATGTTGGTCAAGTGGGGACTGAGTGACTCTCCATTTCATAAATGATTTTACCTTCGATATGGCTACTCAGAAGCTGTGTTTAATATTTACGCCATTCTTACAGTGTGGTGTCGCAGACGGAGAGGGTTTTCTGAGTATCTGGCAAGTAAACCAAACTGCATCAAATCCCAAACCTTACATGGTAAGTATCACTCAGCGTTCGCAGAGCACATATGGAGGCCACTTTGTGAAGTGTTTGTTTCAGACAGCGAGTCCCATTGGTGGATCTGTTGGGAAAGGGACCACTCTGTCCAGCAGCCACGGCCCAGCACCATCATTGCCCTAGTTTTAGACTGAAATGACTAAAACGCAAAAAACTTGCTTTTCACAGCTTGAAGGGTGACCATTATATTTGAAATTTTTAGGGGCCTTCTCCGTGTGTGGTCTTATTCAGGATACATTTTTATTACACTTTTATCTGTTTTGAAATCTCTGACTTCTTAGTGATAGAGTTTTATAGTGATTCGTTTTAGGTACTGTATTAAGAACCAGACAGCTTCCATGTATGCCAGTTTGCTCCAGAATGTTTCTTATTAGATTATAAAATAACCAATCCCAATAGGCCACTTCATCCATTAATCCAAGTCATGTTACAACACGTGGTGATGCAGACAAGCATGTCTGCACTTGGAGGGTCGGGGGCACGGTGACGCTGGAAGGTTAAGTTCATGTACTTGGTGTTTTATTCCTTTGTTACATAATCTTTAATTCCATGTTTCTGCCAACTCTTCCAGTTTTAAAAAATTATTGGGTATTAGCCAAGTAACAGGCATATGACAGCTAATCCTCTTATCACTTATTCTTTATTCTAGATTTTAAAAAGTGTTCTTAGGTCATGCATGTAGTATATGATTAGCAGAGCTGTGTGTGTGTACTGTACCACATTTTACTGGATTTTGAGATAACATCAGCTTGCACTTTATTCCCATAGAGTTGGCAGTGCCACAGTAAAGCCACAAGTGACTTTGCATTTGTTACCTCTTCAAGTCTAGTAGCCACATCTGGACAGTCCAATGACAATAGGTAGGTTGACAGAGATGCAAAAAAGAAATAAGCATATTTTAGGCAGAAAGGTATTCTTGCTAGAAAGTGTGGATTTCTATTTAGTCAGGTTTTTCCACCTCAGGAATACAAAAACTTTGTTACATAATTCTTCAAGTAGTTCTCCTTACCAAAAAGAGAAAGACCAGAATTACTCCTAATGTAATCTACTAAAAAGTATGTGGAATTTTTATGTTAAAGCTTTTTTTTTTATTGCTGTTAATACTGTCAAGTTTTTGAGGCTCTGTAGCCATCATTCTCAACATTTTCTTTGCCTCAGATTGTTTTCATTGGCAACATGTGCCCATGAATAACACCTCTCATTTCCCTGCAGTGTTTACCCCCAAGGATATAGAAGCATCTCTTCTACTCAGGAAATCATTTCTCACTTTCCGTGGAGTGATAATGGAAAAGAGATAGGGCCGGGGGATGAGATGGAGCAGAGTCAGGTGGGACCATGTGAGACAGACCCTGTAGTTTGAAAAGGATAAACTCTTGGAAGAGATATATCCCCAGTCCCAACCTCTACCCTCATCCTAGTTGAGAATCACTGCTTTATAAATGTGAGTGAACAAAACCACATAAGATTCAATAAGTAAAAATATTTGATGTAAAGACACAGTTTATCCCAGTGATGACTTAGAACAATTTATGATGTGTTTTTGTTATTGTTTCTTTATTAGAAATGTATGCCTCTGGGACACATTGATATCACCCGGAAACAGCCTCATTCATGGTAAGTGAGCTAAGTCTTTGATTTTCAGTATACTGTGAAAGAATGCTTTCCTGGTTTTATTTTAACCAGTAAATCCAGTGCGTGTTTATTCACGGGTTAAAAATGGAGATAGAGTGAATAAAATTCTAAAAGTTAACTAGAATATCTGGCTACCTTGCTGAGGTAAATATATATGGTCACAGAAACCCAGCTAGCCTAGAATCATCTTTGTGTTGTATTCCATTCAGAAAATATGGTATGGAGAGTGGCACTACTAACAAGGCTGCTGAAGAAATCAGTTGCAAAGTATTCCTTGAGCTCAACAGAAATGAGGTCACATTTCAGAGAATTAAATCTGACTGTAAACTAAGTCAGCCTTATGATTAGAAATCTGAATAATGCCGTTTAAACATTATTCCTTTTAAGACAGTGTTTTCCACATCGCTGTCCTAAAGATCACTCTTTCACATAACGCCACCAAGTGCTCAAAGCTCTAGTAAGTTTGGGTTAAACATAGCTAGGAGGACTTTGTTAAAACAAAAAACAGAAAGAGATTTGAGTCTTTTACTATGCTGACGTGTATTTTGAAAGGTGTAGTTATTTCCCAGTTTTCATTGCAAAATGCTTTGTTTTTGGCGAATAATTATTAACATCTCTTAAAGATTTGCCACATATTAGTTTAAGGTGTTAATCACATTAGAATGCAGAGAGTCCTGGGAAGGTTAACTCCTTAACTTGGGGCTGGTAATTTTCACACTAGTGTACTTTCATTTACTTAGCTGAGAAGGACTTTAAAAATATATATATTTTATTGAAGTATAGTTGATTTACACTGCTGTGTTAATTTCTGCTTTATAGCAAAGTGATTCAGTTATACATATATCCTTTTTCATATTCTTTTCCATTATGGTTTATCTCAGGATATTAAATATATTTCCCTGTGCTATAAAGAACTTTTGATGAGGTTTTATGTATGGGCAGGAACTGGGAAAGGGTAAATACTTATTGGTGGGTATTAATGAAGACATTGAGTATCATTGAGAAACTTGTTCTCCTCTGCACTTTTGCTTCTACATTCTTATGAGACAGTATAACTTAGCTTGGGCATAAAGTTTAAACTTCCTGTGTATATGGGTGTGCGTTTTCATACTGAGATTATGTATGTTTTTGCTGTTATTGCTTGCCATCTTTTTTAATACCTTGATCATGATTATAGAAATAATTAGAAGGGAAAATGTGACAGTAATTTCTGTATTACTTAAATGTGCGTTTAAATATTACCAGAAGTGCTACGACAGACATCATTTGGGAAAGGCTCTTGATGTTTTTCTTCAGGTTTCACATGCCATGATCATGGTGCCACGGTACTTCAGTACGCGCCAAAACAGCAACTCCTAATATCTGGAGGCAGGAAAGGCTACATCTGCATTTTTGACATCAGGCAGAGACAGCTAATTCACACATTCCAGGCACATGACTCTGCAGTTAAGGCGCTGGCTCTCGATCCCTGTGAGGAATATTTTACTACAGGTTCAGCAGAAGGTAACATAAAGGTGAGTCAGTACAAGAGGTTGGAATGTGCTAAATATTATCTTTACCTGCTGTCAAGATTGATCGGGGAGGGGGAACCAAACCAAAAAACTCACCACCCTCTTCGTGCAAATATTGCTTCCTCCCTTACTTCTGTGTGGTCCTTTCCAAATTGTTAGGATCTAGAAAACCAGATAATCAATCTCAGTATATGCTCAGGTCATTAAAAAGCTTTAAAGAACTCGCTTTGAGTAAGTGTATGAGTTTTTAATTAATGCATTGAGTTTTTGATGACATGAATTTGGTTTCTCACATCATCCCCCTCCCCTCTTCCCACCTCTGCCTCCAGTACCTGACTCTGTTTTGTACAGTTGAGGTCTCCAAAGAAGCCTTTTATATTGTCCCAGGGTCTAACTTTGCGTTAGGAATGTATTTAACTGAATTAACTGAAATATTTAATTGAATTAGAGATGGGGTATATATGGTTAATATGAAACAAGAGGATGTGAAGAGGGGAATTTGAAAGAAGGTACAGGGAAGTGTAAGGATGGTAGATGAGCCCTGTGAATGGTATTATTTCCAATTAGGTAAACTTACTTAGGGACAGGAAAGTTAGGCTTTAATGAGATCAGTTGGGCTGGGAGAACAGAGGTGAAGGCCATGTTTTTAAAAGTTTTTCATCTCTTTCTCTATTTTTTAAACGACTTACACTTTATGTTTTCACTTTTTCTTTAAACTAGGTTTGGAGGTTGACGGGCCATGGCCTACTTCATTCATTTAAAAATGAACACGCTAAACAGTCCATATTCAGAAACCTTGGGGCTGGAGTCATGCAGATCGACATCACCCAGGGCAACCGGATCTTCTCCTGTGGGGCAGATGGGACGCTGAAGACGAGGGTTTTGCCCAGTGCTTTTAACATCCCTCATAGCATTCTTGACATTCTATAGACTTAAAGATTGGGGCTTTATTTTTATAAACATTTCAATTAAAAAACACACTGCAGAAATTATTAGGCATTTCTGCTTTCCAAGCAGTTGTTAACCCATTGAAAACAAACAATACAGAGAATCTCTGTGTAGAATTTGAATCTGATCCAAGCTGAGTTTTAGGCTGAGTTTTGCGTATATGGGCTGGTAGAATGAATGACTGTGCATGTGTCCCTTTTATCATGCCGACATATTAAATAAAACAAAACCTAGTACTGTATGAAGGGTAGCTATGCTTGACAGCATTTAGCAAATCTGATTCAGAAAACATTTGAGGTTAGAAGTTAGCACATAAGTAAGTTCGTTATAATAATGAGAGGGACCTTTACACCAAATCAAGGAAGAAAATGTTGCTGTTTCAGGTTTTTCTTCCTATTCTTACCACTGACTGAAGCATGCCTGCAGTCTCCTTTGTTGAATGAAGAATAGTCATAAGGAGTTAGAAGCTTCAGGACACCAGAAACACACTAAGCAGCGTGTAAGCACACTTTGAAGCAGCGCATAGTGACTAGTTCTCTGCTGTGAGAGGTCGTTCCCATTCTTTCCTGCTGAATATTTTTCCTGTTAGTGTTTATACTGATCTAGTACTGTAATTTGCAAATGAGTGCAAATTTAAATGCAATGTTTTCCTCACAATTTGCACATTCACGTTTTTTGGACTGCTAGATTTTCTATTTAAATATTTGCCTTCATGTTAGGAATGTAATATGTGGACATGACATATTGGTAGTTAACCAAAACATACCAAATTAGTACTTCTTTTTTAGTCCAGTTTAGTACTTTTTCTTTTCATGTATTCAAGGTTAAAACACCCACAATATTTTAAGGCTATGTTGAACCTACACCAGTAGAGCATTTCATATCATAATTAAAATGAATGTTAGGCTTTTTGTGGCCAGTTAATAGTTGATGAGATTGGTGATATTATTTATTACCACAGCCTATTGTATAAACTATGCAGAGTTAAATATTATTTGCTTGAAAAATATTATCCAGTGTTGTCATATTTTGATGTACTTCTTGGTTATGACCAAAAATATGTTCTTGAAATATTGAAACCAATGTCTGTGTTTAAATGTTTACCAGCAAATTGTCTCATCACGTTAATGAGAATGTTTAACGCCTGTGCAGTATATAGTAAAATATAATGGCATAAGAGCACCTTTCTCTGAAGGCAATGTGATGTTTGGGCTGTGAAATACATATGTAAAAGAAAAATAAATGTTATTTGTTAGAGTTTTACCTCAGTTTGGTCTGGCATTCTTTGATAATATTTTTAACAGTTGAGATAATTTTAACTTTGATAAAATGCTTAACTGTGAGAGAATTCTTAAGGTATTAGGCAGTTCATTCATTTACTCAAATATTTATGAGTGCCTTCTATATCAGAAGCCCTTCAAGGAAATGGGATACAGGGGTGACCAGACAGAAGGCACACAATGTTGGGATTTAGTTGGGTAAGAACTAACTCCACTGTACCTTCTTGTTTATTGAACTGAGAGTGGATTTTGGCACCCATACTGGTGAAGGAGCTGAGCTGGGAATGGTGCTTATGTGGAATGGTGGAGAAAAGAGGAGGAGAGGGAGGATGCCTGAATACATAGGAACACAAGTTAGACAAAAATTGTAAATATATACAGACACTTACCACAGCTCTGTATACAGTAATCTATATATGTTGCATTCCCTCCATCATTCTATGTATTATACTAAAACGGCACCAGCTGGTTTAGAATCTGCAAGATAATAGAATTTTTTCAAAAACTGTAGTTGGTTTACAATATTGTTACTTTCAGGTGTACAGAAAAGTGATTCAGTTACATTTTTTTCTGATTCTTTTCCATTATAGGTTATTACAAGATACTGAATATAGTTCCCTGTCATATACAGTAAATCCTATTGTTTACCTGTTTTATATATAGTGGTGGGTATCTGTTAATACCATACTCCTGATTTATCCCCCATGCCACCTTTCCCCTTTGGTAACCGTAAGCTTGTTTCTATGTCTGTGGGTCTGTTTCTGTTTTGTAAATAAGTTCATTTGTATTATTTTTTTTAGATTCCACATATAAATGATATCATATATTTGTCTTTCTCTGTCTGGCTTACTTAGTATGATAATCTTGAGGCCTCTCCATGTTGCTGCAAATGGCAGTATTTCATTCTTTTTAATGGCTGAGTAGTATTCCATTGTGTATATATACCACACCTTCTTTATCCATTCATCTGTTGATGGACACTTAGGGTTGCTTCCATGTCTTGGCTGTTGAAAACAGTGCTACTTTGAACATTGGGGTTCACGTATCTTTTCGAATTAGAGTTCTCATTTTTTCCGGATATATGCCCAGGAGTGGGATTGCAGGATCATATGATAAATCTATTTTTAGTTTTTTGAAGAACCTCCATGCTGTTCTCCATAGTGGCTGCACCAATTTACATTCCCACCAAGAGTGTAGGAAGGTTCCCTTTCCTCCACATCCTCTCCAGCATTTGTTATTCATAGATTTTTATTTTTATTGGAGTATAGTTGATTTACAACATTGTGTTAGTTTCTGCGGTACAGCAAAGTGAATCAGTTATACATATATCCACTCTTTTAGATTCTTTTCCCATACAGGTCATTACAGAGTACTGAGTAGAGTTCCCTGTGCTATACAGTAGGTTCATAGATTTTTAAATGATGGCCATTCAAACGGGTGTAAATTGATACCTCATGTGGTTTTGACTTGCATTTCTCTAATAATTAGTGATAGTATCTTCTCATGTTTGTTGGTCATCTCTATGTCTTCTTTGGTGAAATGTCTGTTTAGGTCTGCCCATTTTTTGATTGGGTTTCTTTTTGGATATTCAGTTGTATGGGCTGTTCGTATATTATGGAAATTAATCCCTTGTGGGTCACATGATTTGCAAATATTTTCTCCCATTCTGAAGGTTGTCTTTTCATTTTGTCTATGGTTTCCTTTGCTGTGCAAGAGCTTTTAAGTTTCATTAGTTCCTATTTGGTTATTTTTGCTTTTATTTCTTTTGCCTTTGGAGATGGATCTAAGAAAATATTGCTATGATTTATGTCAGAGAATGTTTTGCCTTGTTCTCATCTAGGATTTTTATGCTGTCATGTCTTGTCTTAAGTCTTTAAGCCATTTCGGGTTTATTTTTGTGTACGTTGTGTTCCAACTTCATTGATTTACGTGCAGTTGTCCAGCTTTCTCAGTACCACTTGCTGAACAGACTATCTTTTCTCCATTGTATATTCTTGTCTCTTTTATCGAAGATTAATTGACCATAGGTGTGTGGATTTATTTCTGGACTTCTGTTCCATTGATCCCTATGTCTGTTTTTATGCCAATACCATGGTGTTTTGATTACTGTAGCTTTGTCGTGTTGTCTGAAGTCTGGGAGGGTTATGCCTCCTGCTTTGTTCTTCTTCACAGACTGCTTTGGCAAGTCTAGGTCTTTTATGGTTCCATATAAATTTTAGGATCATTTGTTCTAGTTCTGTAAAAAATGTCATGGATAATGTGATAGGGATTGCATTGAATCTGTAGATTTCTTTGGGTAGTATGGCCATTTTTAACAATATTTATTCTTCTAATCCAAGAGCATGGGACATTTTTCCACTTCTTTGAATCATCTTCAGTTTCCTTTATCAATATTTTGTAATTCTTAGCTTATAGGTCTTTCATCTCCTTGGTTACGTTTATTCCTAGATTTTTCTTGATGTGATTTTTAACACATCAGTAAAAAACATTTAAAAATCCTTTATTTTTTACTTTCTCTCTAATAATTCATTGTTAGTGTAAAGAAATGCAACAGATTGCTGTATATTAATCTTGTATCCTGCTACCTTGCTGGATTCATTTTTTCTAATAGATCTTGTGTGGAGTCTTTATATAGAAAACCCTAAAGACAAACCGTAGAGTATCATATCATCTGCATATAATGACAGTTTTACCTCTTCCCTTCCAACTTGAATACTTTTCTTTTTCTTTTCTGATTGCTGTGGCTAGGACTTCCAGTACTATATTGGATAAAAGTGGTGAGAGTGCCATGATCAAGTGGTATTTATCCCAGGGATGCAAGTATTTTTCAATATTCGCAAATCAGTGTGATTCACCACATCAACAAATTGAATAAAAACCATATGATCATCGCAACAGATGCAGAAAAAGCTTTTGACAAAATTCAACAACCATTTATAAAAACTCTCCAGAAAGTGAGCATAGAAGGAACCTACCTCAACATAATAAAGGCCATGTATGACAAACCCACAGCTAACATCATTCTCAATGGTGAAAAACTGAAAGCATTTCCTCCAAGATCAGGAACAAGACAAGGATGTCCACTCTCGCCACTGTTATTCAACATACTTTTGGAAATCCTAGCCACAGCAATCAGAGAAGAAAAATAAAAGGAATCCAAATCGGAAAAGAAGTAAAACTGTCACTGTTTGCAGATGACATGATACTATACATAGAGAATCCTAAAGATGCTACCAGAAAACTACTAGAGCTCATCAATGCATTAGGTTAAGTTGCAGGATACAAAATTAATGCACAGAAATCTCTTGCATTCCTATACACTAACAATGAAAGATCAGAGAGAGAAATCAAGGAAACAATCCCCTTTACCATCACATCAAAAAGAACAAAATACCTAGGATTAAACCTACCTAAGAAGGGAAAAAAGCTGTACTCAGAAAACTATAAGATACTGATGATAGAAATCAAAGATGACACAAACAGATGGAGAGATATACCATGTTCTTGGATTGGGAGAATCAGTATTGTGAAAATGACTCTACTACCCAAAGCAATCTATAGATTCAATGCAATCCCTATCAAATTACCACTGGCATTTTTCACAGAATTAGAACAAACTTTTTTACAATTTGTATGGAAACACAAAAAGACCCCGAATAGCCAAAGCAATCTTGAGAAAGAAAAATGGAGCTGGAGGAATCAGGCTACCTGACTTCAGACTATACTACAAAACTACAGTAACCAAAACAGAGTGGTATTGGCACAAAAACAAATATAGATCAACGGAGCAGGATACGAAGTCCAGAGATAAACCCATGCACCTATGGTCACCTAATCTATGACAAAGGAGGCAAGACTATACAATGGAGAAAAGACAGTCTCTTCACTAAACAGTGCTAGGAAAACTGGACAGCTACATGGAAAAGAATGAAATTAGAACACTCCCTAACACCATACACAAAAATAAACTCAAAATGGATTAAAGACCTAAATGTAAGGCTAGACACTATAAAACTCGGAGTACTATAGGCAGAACACTTTTTTTTTTTTTTTTTGGTGTTATGCAGGCCTCTCACTGTTGTGGCCTCTCCCACTGCAGAGCACAGGCTCCGGACGCACAGACTCAGTAGCCATGGCTCACGGGCCCAGCCACTGCGCAGCATGCAGGATCCTCCCAGACCAGGGCATGAACCCACGTCCCCTGCATCGGCAGGCGGACTCTCAACCACTGCGCCACCAGGGAAGCCCAGAACACTTTTTTACATAAATTGCAGCAAGATCTTTTTTGATCCACCTCCTAGAATAATTTAAAAAATAATAATAATAAATGGGACCTAATTAAACTTAAAATGAAAAAACAACCCTCAAAATGGGAGAAAATATTTGCAACCAAAGCAACTGACAAGGGATTAATCTCCAAAATATACAAATAGCTCATGCGGCTCAATATCAAAAATCCCAACCCAATCAAAAAAATGGGTGGAAGACCTAAACAGACATTTCACCAGAGAAGACATACAGATGACCAACAAACATGAAAAGATGCTCGACATCACTAATTATTAGAGAAATGCAAATCAAAACTACAATGAGGTATCACCTCACACTGGTCAGAATGGCCATCATCAAAAAAATCTACAAACAATAAATGCTGGAGAGGGTGTGGAGTAAAGGGAACCCTCCTACCCTGTTGGTGGGAATGTAAACTGGTACAGCCACTATGGAGAGCTGTATGGTGGTTCCTTTAAAAACTAAAAACAGAGCTACTATATGATCTAGCAATCCCACTCCTGGGCATATATTAGGAGAAAACCATAACTTGAAAATATACATGCACCCCAATGTTCATTGCAGCACTATTTACAATAACCAGGACATGGAAGCCACCTAAATGTCCATCAACAGAGGAATGGATAAAGATGTGGTACATATATACAATAAGATATTACTCAGCCATAAAAACGAATGAAATAATGCCATTTGTAGCAACATGGATGGACCTAGAGATTGTCATACTGAGGAAGTCAGAGAAAGACATCATATGATACTGCTTATATGTGAAATCTAGAAAAAGGGTGCAAATGAACTTATTTACAAAACAGAACTAGAGTTACAGATGTAGAAACAAACTTATGGTTACCGGGGTGGGGGTGGTAGGGATAAACTGGAAGGTTGGGATTGGTATATACATGCACTACTATATATAAAATATATAGCCAACAAGAACCTACAGTATAGCACAGGGAACTCAATACTCTGTAATGGCCTATATGGGAAAAGAATCTAAAGAAGAGTGGATGTATGTATATGTATAACTGATTCACTTTACTGCACACCTGAAACTAACACAACATTGTAAACCAACTATACTCCAATTAAAAAAAAAAAAAAGCAGTCATAGTGGGTATCCTCATCTTCTTCCAGAATTAGCAGGAAGGCTTTCAGCTTTTCACAGTTCACCATTTAGGATTAGTATTAAGTATTAGTGGACCGTGGCTTTGTCATAGTTGGCTTTTATTGTGCTCAGATGTTTCCTCTATACCCATTTTGATGAGAGTTTTCTTATAATGAATGGATGTTGAATTTTATCCAATGCTTTTTCTGCATCTATTGAGATGATCATGTGTTTTTGTCTTTTCTTAATGTGGTGTATCACATTGATAGATTTGCATATGTTGAACCATCCTTGTGACCCTGGAATGAATCCAACTTGATCATGGTGTATGATCCTTTATATGTGCTCTTGGATTCGGTTTGCTAATATTTTGTTGAGGATTTCTGCATCTATATCACCAAAGATATTGGCCTGTAATTTTTATTTTGGTGTCTTTGTCTGATTTTGGTATCAGGGTGATGGTGGCTTCACAGAATGACTTTGGGAGTATTCCCTCTGCAATCTTTCGGAAGAGTTTGAGAAGGATCGGTATATGTTCTTTGTATGATCAGTGGAATTCTCCATTGAAGCCATCTGCTCCTGGACTTTTGTTTACAGGGAGTTTTTTTTTTTTTTTAATAACAGATTCTATTTCGCTTCTAGTGATTGGTCTGTTTAAATTTTCTGTTTCTTCATGACTCAATTTTGGCAGGCTGTATATTTCTAGAAACCTGTCCATTTCTTCTAGGTTGTCCCATTTATTGGAGCATAACTGCATATTCCCCCGCCCCCCCAGGGGCTGTCCACTGGGACGTGTGACGTGTGAAGCCACCCGCCACTTGGTGTGCATGCCCACAAAGTCCACTGCCCTTGGATCAGACCCCTCTGCAGAGCGCTCACAATCAGCTCGGACGTCAGACCCACCTCTGGCGTGAATGTACTCCCAAAGCCCCTTCGGCTGGAGCTGCGCTTCACCATGAACATGCTGACAGTGAGTCTCCTGTGGCAGACCCACACCCCCGCTTTGCACTCTGATAATAGGGCTCCTGTGGCAGACCTGTGCTTTGGCCTGCGTGTACCCCTCGTGATGCTCCAGACCATACTCCAGGCCTTTCGGGTTGTCCCCACGCAGCCATACTGAGTCCTCTCCCCAGGTCTGTCTGCTGAAGCCCAGGTTTTATCACCTAGCTGCTGTGAAAGAGGTTCACAGGGTGAGAGAACCTTTCCTATTTCACAGCTGTATTCCAGGGATGCAGGTCCCATCCCGTTTCCTTTTTTTCTTTTCTCCTTTTGTGCTACCCTGTTACATGGGGATATTTCTTGCAGCTTTGGTTGTATGATAGATCTTCTGCCAGCTTTCAGTTGGTATTCTGTGATCATTGTTCCACATATAGATGTATTTTTGATGTGTTTGTGAGGGGGAGGTGAGCTCCTCATTCTTCTACTCCACCGTCTTGATTTCCCCAAGATAATAGAATTTTGAAGCTGAAATTCAAAGGTGTTATGATAGCTGCCAACTGTTTTGAGCTATTGTTTTATAGCAGTCTGCCGTGTGTCACCCTAATTTGTATGGTTTTTAAAAGTTAATAGACTTTATAAGAACAATTTTAGGTTTACCAAAAAAACTGAGCCAATACTACAGAGAGTTTCCATTTACCCCCTCCCCAGTTTCCCTTAACATTTTCCACTTAATGAACCAGTATTGATGCATTATTAACCGAAATACGTGAATTATATTAAGCTTCACCCGTGATATATTTGTTACAATTGATGAACCAGTATTGATGCATTATTAACCGAAATACGTGAATTATATTAAGCTTCACCCGTGATATATTTGTTACAATTGATGAACCAGTATTGATGCATTATTAACCGAAATACGTGAATTATATTAAGCTTCACCCGTGATATATTTGTTACAATTGATGAACCAGTATTGATGCATTATTAACTAAAGTCCATGAATTATATTAAGCTTCACCCATGGTATTGTACAGTTCTGTGGGTTTTGACAAGTGTATAATATCATGTATCCACCATTACAGAGTCATACAGAATAGTCTCATTTCCATTGAAGTCCCCTGTGTACTATTAAGGTACTTGTTTCTTCTTTTGTGAGTTTTGGTACATCATATCTTTTAAGGAACTGGTCCATTTCATTTAAGTTATGAAATTTGTGAGTATAGGTTTTTCACAATATTCCTTTTTATCTTTTTTTGGGGGGGGTATGGTTGTTTTACAGTGTTTTGTTAGTTTCTACTGTACAGTGAAGTAGAGTTCCCTGTGCTAGACAGCAGGTTCTCATTAGTTATCTATTATTAGTGTTTATGTCAATCCCAATCTCCCAATTCATCCCTCCTCCCCTTCCCTCCCTTGGTGTCCATGCGTTTGTTCTCTACATCTGTGTCTTTATTTATGCCTTGCAAACCAGATCACCTGTACATTTTTCTAGATTCCACATATATGCGTTAATATACAATATTTGTTTTTCTCTTTCTGACTTACTTCACTCTGTGTGACAGTCTCTAGGTTAGGAAGAACACTCTGACATAAATCACAGCAAGATCTTTTTTGACCCACCTCCTAGAGTAATGGAAATAAAAACAAAAATAAACAAATGGGACCTAATGAAACTTAAAAGCTTTTGCACAGCAAGGGAAACCATAAAGAAGACGAAAAGAGAACCCTCAGAATGGGAGAAAATATTTGCGAACGAATCAATGGACAAAGGATTAATCTCCAAAATATACAAACAGCTCATGCAGCTCAATATCAAAAAAAACCACAAACAACCAACCAACCAAATCAACAAGTGTGTGGAAGACCTAAATAGACATTTCTCCAAAGAAGACATACAGATGGCCAAGAGGCACATGAAAAGATGTGCAACATCACTAATTATTAGAGAAATGCAAACCTTTTTTTATCCTTTTAATGTACATAAGATCAGTAGTGATGACACCTCTTTCATTTCCAATATTACCGCTTTGTATTTTCTTTTATTTTGTTGGTTAGCCTGGCTACAGGTTTATCAATTTCATTCATTCAGTTTTTGTTTATTTTTCTCTATTGCTTTCTTTTTATAAAATTTCATTAATTTATGCTCTAATTTTTCTTTCTTTTCTTCTACTTTTGACTTGCTCTTCTTTTTGTAGTTTCCTAAGGTGGAAACTTAGATAATTGATTTTAGATCTTCTTTTCTAATATAGGAAAATTCATAGTAGTGAATGCACATAAGTACTGCTTTTGCTGCATCCCACAAGTTGATAGATTGTATTTCATTTAGTTGAAAATATTTTTAACTTTCTCTTGACACTTCTTTAACCCTTGTGTTATTTCAAAGTGTGTTGTTTAATTTCAAATATTTTAGAACTTTCCAGCTATCTATCTTTCTGTTATTGATTTTAGTTTAATTCTGTTTTGGCCTGGGAACATACTTTGTATGATCTCTATACTTTAAAATTTATTAAGGCATGCCTTATGGCCCAGAATTTGGGTCTATCTTGGTAAATATCCCTTATGAGCTTGAGGAGAATGTGTATTCTGCTGTTGATACTTATAGAATATGTCATCTAACAATTAGATCCAGTTGATTGATGGTGCTGTTAAGTTCAATTATATCCTTACTGATTTTCTGTCAATTACTGATAAAGGGGTGTTGAAATCTCCAACTATAGTATTTGCTTTATCAGTTTCTCCGTGCACTTCTATTAGTTTTTGCCTCATGTATTTTGATGCTCTGCTGTTGGGTGCAGACATGTTAAGGATTGTATGTCTTTTTGGAGAATTGACTCCTTTATCATGTAATGCTCCTTTTTATCCCTCATCATTTTACTTGTTATGAAGTCTGCTTTATCTGAAATTAATATAGCTACTTTAGTTTTCTTTTGATTTGTGTTAGCATAGTTTATCTTTCTCCATTTCTTTACTTTTAATCTGTGTCTAGAATTAAAGTAGGTGTTGGGTCTTGGGTTTTTTTTTTTTTTTTTTTAATCCTAGCTAACTGTCTCTTTTACTGGTATTTAGACCATTTACATTTGAAGTGATTATTGATATGAACATGGTATATATTAATACAACAATAACTGTTTTCTCTTTATTGCACTTTTAAAAATCTTCCTCTTTTTCTGCCTTCTCTGGTTTTAGCTGAGAATTTTATGATTCCACTTTATCTTTTCTTACTAAATCTATTATACTTCTTTAAAAGGAGTTTAAGTGACTGCTCAAGAGTTTGCCTTATACATTTACAACCAATTTAAGTTACTTTCAGATAACATACTGCTTCATAGGTAGTACAGGTACATTATAAGTGTTCCCAGTTCCTCCCTGCCATCCTATAACATTGCTGTCATTCATTTCCCTTCTCCATCATCTCAGTACATTGCCCCTATTATTACCTTGAACAGTTGCATATGGAAATCAATTATAAAAAGTAAGATTTTACCTTTATTTATTTCTTCTCTAATTCTCTTCCATTCTTTATGTAGATCTGAATTTCTGACCCATATCATTTTCTATCTCTTGAAGAACTTTCAACATTTCTTGCAAGGCAGGCCTGCTAGTGAAAGATTCCTACAGTTTTGGCTTGTCTGAAAAAGTCTTCATTTCCTCTTTAGTTTTAGAGGCTAATTTCATTGAATACAGAATTCTAGGTTGGTGTTTTTTTCCTTTCAATACTAAATATTTCACACCACTCTCTTTTTGCTATCATGGTGTCTGAAAGAAAAAAAAAAGTCCAGTATAATTCTTTTTTTGTTTTGTTTTTTTCTGTACTGCATGTCTTGTGGGTTCTGAGTTCCCTGACCAGGGATTGAACCTGGGCCACAGCAGTGAAAGCATTGAGTCCTAACCACTGGACCACTAGGGAATTCCCTTATTTTTGTTTCTTTACTTATCATGAGAACTGAGAACTTGGTGGAACTTCTGGGGGTAAACCCCACAAAAGTCCCCTAAGATTGGGCCCCAATAGTTTTTGCCTCTCAAGCTGGTCCACACTCAGTCTCCAATAATTTGTCAACTACTCCGTATTCCTACCAGTGACTGGCCGTAGCAGCTTCTGCTCGCAGTAAGCTGTGATTCTATTTGCCTGTCTCTTCAGTTTTTGGAGGGGCAGTTTTCCCTGTGATTTCAGTTCTCTGGTTGAGCTAAGAAAAACTGTTGATTTTCATTTTGTTCAGGATTTTTTCTTATGGTAAGGACAGGAATGATGATTTCCAAGCTCTTTACAAGTTGGGGCTGAAACCAGAAGTTCTATTTTGTGATTATATAAGCATTATAAGCTATTTCTATAATTAAAATTTTATTGTGACTGATGGTATAGCTTATATAAAGTTAAATTTGCATGAGTTAATGTTTTATACCTTGAATATGTACATACTTAGGCTCCACTGAAAGTACTGGATGAGCCTGAGATGGAATTATGATGCTGTTTCCTCCAGGAAAATGATGATGCATGGTGGTGATCATTTATTGAATACTTACTGCACACTAGCCCTGGGCTAAGCAATTTACATAGATTATCTCACTTAACCCCCCAAAACAGACCTATGAGGTATGGTTTCTATTGTTAGAGATAAAGATTTCGAAATCCCTATTTTATAGGTAAAAAAAGTTGAGAGTCAGAGAAATTAAAAAGTATAACTCAGTAGTGTAAGGATTCAAATTAGTTAAGACTCCTGAGTTCACACCCACATAGCCCTACATTGAATTGTAAATATTGCTCTACAGATATCTAAATCCTGTTCACAGATTCCCATGAAGACTCTCAGAAATATATGGTAGGCATATATTCTTAGGTAGATCTTTGGACTTCATGGTGGATGATTTAACTTAAGCTATATACACACCTATTGCTCTGAAGTAACAGAGGTCAGAGTATGCACAATGGCAAGAAGAACCAGAGGAAATAAGCTTGTGAGAAACTTTATTATCCCAGTCCCTAAAGCAAAACTTCCCCCAAGCTACCCATCTAGGACAGGATACTTTAAGCCTAAATGCTCAGAGGGAGTGAGAGCTTTCAAATGGAGGGAGAAAACTTCCTCTGTCAGGTAAAAGCAGTAAGAGGCTCTAGATTTACCCTCTTGCTTGAAACAACCAAAAAGAAAAACAGACAAAATATATAATACAGTGGTTCAAGACACTGGATATCAGGCATTGAGGGACAGTGATCCCTGAGAGGCATTATTATTGTCTCAACTTATCACCTGAGGGTCTGGCTTCCAATCAGCCTGAATCTAGGTGCTGACTGAGATTCTCCCCTTTGGGGCACTGATAGTTCTTGGCACACTCTCAGCTACTGGGAACTGCTAAAAATAAAATAGGCTACTTGGACAATCACAGTGGTTTGAGAGACCACCAAGAGCTAGGCAGGGTTGAACCATAATTTTCATCTCCTACATGAGGCTACTCCTTCAAGAATAGAAGAGGTGGCTATTGTACTTAATGCACAGAAACCAACACAGAGAGTCAAGCAAAGTGAGAAACAGAGGAATAGGCTCCAAATGAAAGGATGAGATAAAACCTCAGAAAAAGTCCTTAATGAAATGTAAATTAGTGATTTACCTGATAAAGAATTCAAAACAGCTATAAAGATGCTCACTGAACTCGGGAGAAGAATGAAATGAACACAGAAATACAAAGAGATACAAAATATTAAAAAGTACCAAACAGAAGTCCCAGAGCTGAATAATACAATAACTGAGTTGAAAAATACACTAGAAGCGTTCAGTAGCAGACTAGATAAAGCGGAAGAAAGGATCAATGAACTCAAACAGAGCAGTTGAACTCACTCAATTAGAGCAAAAAAGAAAAATGGGGAAAAAAGTGAAAATGGCTTATGGAGCTTATGGGACAACATCAGCAGATCAACGTTTGCATTATAGGGATCCCAAATAAAGAGAAAGGGGCAGAAACCCTATTTGAAGAAATAATGGCTGAAAACTTCCCTAACCTGAAGAAGGAAACATATCCAATCCAGGAAGCCCCAAATTTCCAAATTAGATGAGTCCAAAGAGAGTTACAACAAGACACATTATAATTAAAATGTCAAAAGCTAAATACAAGAAGAGAATCTTAAAAGCATTAAGAGAAGAAACAACTTATTATATACAAGGGAACCCCCATAATACTAAGAGAAGCTTTTTCAGCGGGAATTCTGCTGGCCAGAAGCGAGAGGCAGAATATATTCAAAGTTCTGAAGGAAATAACATTGCTGGGTAGAGTATTCTTGGTTGCAAGTTATCATTCAGAATTGAAGGAAAGATAAATAGTTTTCCGGATAAGCAAATGCTAACGGAGCTCATCACCAAAAACTGGCCTTATAAGAAATGTTGAAGGAAATTCTTTAAGGTGAAAGAAAATGGTGGTAATTAGTAACACGAAAGTGTGAATCTCACTGGTAAAGGTTAATATATAGTAAAATTCAGAATATAGTAATATTGCAAAAGTGGTAGATATAAGATCACTTATAAAGCTTGAAGGTAAAACAACAAGTAGCAAAACTATAAATAAAATAATTAGTTAAGGGATACAAAGATAAAAAGTTATAAAATGTGATGTCAAAAACATAAAATGTTGGGGGAGAGAGTAAAAAAAATCTAGAACTTTAGAATACATTCAAACTTAAGTTGTTATCAGTGTAAAATAGACTATTATAAATATTAGTTGTTATATGTAAGCCTCATTGTAACCAAAAAGCAAAACACCTATAGTGAATACACAAAGGAGAAAGGAATCTAAACATATCACTACGGAATTCATCAAAGCACAAAGGAAAAGAGCAACAGAAGAAGAAATGAACAGTGGAAATATAAAATGGCCAGAAAACAATGAACCAAATGGCAATATGTACCTACCTATCAATAATTACTTTAGGGACTTCCCTGATGGTCCAGGGGCTACGACTCCGTGCTCCCAAAGCAGGGAGCCCAGGTTCAATCCCTGGTCAGAAAACTAGATCCTACATGCCACAGCTAAGAGTTCACATGTTGCAACTAAAGATCCCACACACAGCAACGAAGATCCCACATGCCGCAATTAAGATCTGGTGCACAAAAATAAATAAACAAATAAATATTTCTAAAAAATTA
>NW_020174950.1:623773-655734 GCF_003031525.2 Neophocaena asiaeorientalis asiaeorientalis
AAAAAAAAAAAAAAAAAAAAAAAATTACTTTAAATGTAAATGGCCTGAAGTCTGCATTCAGGAGACACAGAGTGACTGAATGAATAAAAAACCCAAAAAACCATCTATATTCTGCCTGTAAGAGCCTCATTTCAGATATAAGGACACACATAGACTGAAAGTAAAGGGATGGAAAAAGACATTCCATGCGAGTGGAAACCAAATGAAAGCTAGGATAGCTATACTTACATCAGACAAAACAGATGTTAAAATAAAGATTGTAATAAGAGACAAAGGGGCATTGCATAATGATAAACAAGTTAATTCAACAAGACGATATAACATTTGTGTGTGTTATACATATATAAATCTCCAACATAGGAGTACCTAAATATATAAAGCAAACATTAACAGACCTAAAGGAAGAAATAGACAGCAATACTATAATAGTAGCAGATTTTAATACCCCACTTGCATCAATGGATAGATTATCTAGACAGAAAATCAATAAGGAAACATTAGCCTTAAAATACATGTTAAACCAGAAGGACTTAACAGATATATAAAGGAAATTCCATCCCAAAGCAACAGAATACACATTTTTTCAAGTGCACATGAAACATTCTCTAGGATAGAGCCTATGTTAGACTACAATACAAGTCTTAATAAATTTAAGAAAATTAAAGTCATAACATGTATCTTTTTTTGACCACAATTGTATGGAACTAGAAATTACAGAAGAAAACTGGAAAATTCACAAATATGTGGAGATTACACAACATGCTACTGAACAACCAAGGGTTAACAAAGAAATCAAATTAGAAATCAAAATATACCTTGAGACAAATGAAAATGAAAAGACAACCTACAAAAAAGGGGTATAGAAAAAGCATTTCTAAGAATTTCATAGCAATAAATGCCTACATCAAGAAGCAAACAAACAAAAAAATCTCAAATAAACAACCTAACTTTACACCTTAAGAAAGTAGAAAAAAAATAAAGAGTGTAGAAAAAAAGAACAAATGAAGCCTCAAGTTAATAGAAGAAAGGAAATAATCAGAAGAGAAATAGATGAAATATAGATTAAAAAGACAGTAGAGAAGATCAATGAAACTAAAACCTGGCTCTTTCAAAAGATAAATAAAATACAACAAAACTTTAGCTAGACTCATCAGAAAAAAAGGTCTCAAAATCAGAAATAAAAGAGAAGTTACAAGTGATAACACAGAATTACAAAGGAACAAAAGAGACCACTAAGAAAAATTAAATGTTGAAAAATTAGACCTCCTAGAAGAAATGGAGAAATTCCTAGAAACATTCAACCTACAAAGACTGAATTATGATGAACTAGGAAATGTGAACAGACCAATTACTAGAAACGAGGTTGAATCAATTATCAAAAACCTCACAACAAACCAGAACCTATGGCCAGATGGCTTCACTGGTGAATTCCACCAAATATCCAAGGAAGAATTAATAGCAATTTCTTAAACTCTTGCAAAAAATAAGAAGGAACTCTCCCAAACTCATTTTATGAGGCCAGCATTATTACCCTGATACCAAAACCAGACAAGGATGTCAAAGAAAAAGAAAATTAAAGGGATATTAAAAGGTCAATATCCCTAATGAACTTACTTGCAAAAATCCTCAACAAAATGTTAACAAACTGAATTCAACAATACATTAAAGGATCATACAACATGATCAGGTAGAATCTACTTCAGGAATGCAAGGATTGTTCAACATCCACAAATCAGTCAATGTGATATACCACATTGACAAAATAAAGGATAAAAACCATATGATCATCTCGATAGATAAAGAAAAACCATTTAACAAAATTCAACATCCATTTATGATAAAAACTCCCAACATAGTGGGTATGGAGGAAATGAACCTCAACATAATAAAGGCCATATATGAGGAATACTCAGTGACTCCTCTCCCAGCATGAGCACTGTGATCCCACCTACCTTATACTGAAGCTCAGAAATGGATCTGGGGGCATCTACTCCAACAACTAGGGAGCAGACCCTGCTCCCAACAGGGCTGTGATAACCACAGAGGAAAGAGGAGTCCCTGCTCAATAGCCAGTGCAGTCTCTGGTCATCACAACAGCAGTCTCACAGGGGATAACAGCCAGCACACACTGAGGAAAGACATGGCAGGCATCCATACTAAAAACAGCCCTCACACCAAAAATATTAAACTCACACAGGCTACACATGGATGCTCCCACAAAAAACAGCCCTTCAAGACTACAGTAGATAACTTTCTCCTAAAGTCACAGAGTCAGAGAATGAGATAAAAAATGAAGAAGCAGAGGAACCATTCCCAATTAAAAGATCAAGAGAATTTCTGTGAAGGAACAAACAATTAAACAGATATTTTCAGTCTAATACACATCAAGTTCAAAAAGGAGATAATGAAAATACTTAAGAAGGGAGTTCCCTGGTGGTCTAGTTGTTAGGATTCGGCACTTTCACTGCCATGGCCCAGGTTCGATCCCTGGTTGGGGAACTGAGATTCCACAAACCTTGTGGTGTGGCCAAAATAAAAACTAAATAAAAAAAAAATAAGGAATTAAGAAAGGCTATTGATAGAAATGCAAATTACTGTAAAAAGGAACTAGAAACTATAAAGAACTAACAAGAAAAATAAGAAAACTCATTTGCTGAGATGAACGCTGAGCTAAAGGCAATGAAAAGCAGATTGAATAATGCAGAAGAACAAATAAGTAATCTGGAAGATAGAATAATGGAAACCAACCAATCAGAACAGCAGAAATAAAGACAAAAGAAAAAAAATGAAAGCAATATAAGAGACCTATGGGATAACAGAAAGTGTGCCAATCTATGCATAATAGGGATCTCAGAAGGAGAACAAAGATAAAAGGGGATCAAAAATGTATGTGAAGAAATTATGGCTGAAAACTTCCCAAAGCTAAAGAAGGAAACATATATCCAGATACAGGAAGCACAGAGGGTCCCAAAGAAGATGAATCCAAACAGACCTACATGAAGACATAATTAAAATGGCAACCATTAAAGATAAAGAGAGAATTCTAAAGGCGGTAAGAGAAAAACAAAGAGTTAATTACAAGCGAACCCCCATAAGGCTATCAGCTTATTTCTCTACAGATCCACTGCAGGCCAGAAGGGAGTAGCAAGATATATTCAAAGTCCTGGAAGGGAAAAACCTGCAATCTAGGATACTCTACCCTGCAAGATTATCATTTAGAATAGAAGGAGAGAGAAAGAATCTCAGACAAGAAAAACTAAAAGTGTACAGCAATACTAAACCTATCCTGAAATAAATATAGAAATGTTTTCTCTAAATAGAAATGAATCAAGAATCTATAGGAAAGAAAGTCACAACTGGAAAGTAAATCACTTAAAAGAGCCAGTACACAGATAAAAAAAATTTTTTGTGAAAGTGCTGATAACCACAATGAACAGCAAAAGGATAAACATGAAGATATAAAAAGGATATCAAAATAATAAAATATGGGGGAGGAGAGTAAGAAAATACAGATTTTTTGGGAATGTGTTTGAGTCTGTATGACTACTAGTCTAAAGCAAATAGATAGAGTTTTGGGTTCATATACTTGAAAACCAAAGTAACCACAAATCAAAAACATTCACAAAAACCAAAAAGAAAGATACTCAAGCCTAATATAAAAGAAAACCATCAAACCACAATAGGAAAATCAAAAAGAAAAAGGAACAAAGAAAAAATACAAAATCAACTGGAAAACAAGTACGGACTCCCAACCACTGCGCCACCAGGGAAGCCCAGGAAAACAAGTTTTAAGATGACAATAAATACATATTTATCAAGAATTACCTTATATGTCAATGGACTAAATATACGAGTCAAAAGACACAGAGTTGCAGATTGGATAATAAAATAAGAGCCTACAATATGCTGCCTACAAGAGACCCACTTTAGGGCAAAGGACACATATAGATTGAAAGTGAGGGGATGGAGACAAGATATTTCATGCAAATGGAAATGACAAGAAAGTGGGGTAGCAATGGTCATATTAGACAAGATAGAGTTAAAAACAAAGGCCTCAAAGAAAGATATAGAAGGACACTATATAATGATAAAAGGATCAAGAAGAGAATATTACACTTGTTAATATATATGCACCCAATACAGGAGCACCCAAATACATAAATACTAACAGATATAAAGGGAGAAATTGACAGGAATAAAATAATATTAGGAGGCTTTAACACTCCACTCATTAGGAGGCTTTAACACTCCACTCACATCAATGGACAGATCTTCTAGACAGAAAAATCAATAGGCAACAGAAATCTTAAAGGATACAATATAACAGTTAGACTTAATTGATACTTTCAGCACATTATATCCAATTAAAGCAGAATACACATTCTTTTCAAGTGCACATGGAACATTCTCTAGGATTGACCACGTACTAGGACACAAAACAAGCCTCAACAAATTTAAGAGGAAATTATTTCAAGCTTTTCTGACCAAAACAGCATGAAACTAGAAATCAAACAAGGAAGAGAAGGGAAAAAAGATTACATGGAGATGAAATAACATGCTACTAAAAAACCAATGGGCCAACAATGCAATCAAAGAGGAAATTTATAAAATACCTTGAGACAAATGGCAATGAAAACACAATCATACAGAATCTATGGGATACAGCAAAAGCAGTCCTAAGAGGGAAGTTCAGAGAGATACAGGCCTTCCTCAAAAAAAGGAAAAAATCTCAAACAACCTAACCTGCCACCTAAAAGAACTAGAAAAAAGAGAACAGTCAAACCCTAAAGTCAGCAGAAGGAAGGAAATAATAAAGATCAGAGAAGAAAAAAATAAGATAGAGATTTAAAAAACCAATAAAAACCAAGAGTTGGTTCTTTAAAAGGGTTAAACAATATCCACAAACCTCTGGCCAGGCTCACCAAGTAGAAGAGAGAGGAGCCAAATAAACAAAATAAGAAATGACAGAGGAGAAATTACAACCAATACCACAGAAATACAAAAAACCATAAAAGAATACTATGAACAATTATATGTCAACAAATTGGACAACCTAGTAGAAAAGGACAAGTTTCTAGAAACATACAGCCCACCAAAGCTGAATCAAGAAGAAACAGACAATTTGAACAGACCAATCACTAGAAGTGAAACAGAATCTATAATTTACACAAACAAACAAAAAAACTCTCCCTGAAAACAAAAGCCCAGGACCAGATGGCTTTACTGGGGAATTCTACCAAATATACAAAGAACTTACACCAATCCTTCTCAAACTCTTCCAAAAGGCTGAAGAGGAGGGAACACTCCCAAAGGCATTCTATGAAGCCACCATCACCCTGATACCAAAACCAGACAAAGACACTGCCAAAAAAGAAAATAACAGGCCAATATCTTTGGTGAATATTTATGTAGAAGTCCTCAACAAATATTAGCAAACCAAATCCAACGACACATAAAAAGGATCATATACCATGATCAAGCTGGATTCATTCCAGGGTTTCAAGGATGGTTCAACATATGCAAATCAATGTGATACATCACATCAACAAAAGAAAAGATAAAAATCACATGATCACCTCAACAGATGCAGAAAAAGCATTGGATAAAATTCACATCCATTCACAATAAAAACTCTTACTGAAGTGGGTATAGAGGGAACATCTGTCAACATAATAAAAGCTATTTATGACAAACCCAGAGCCAACATAATATTCAACAGTGAAGAGCTGAAAGCCTTCCTGCTAATTCCGGAAGAAGATAAAGGATGCCAACTCTCACCCCTTCTATTCAACATAGTACTGGAAGTCCTAGCCACAACAATCAGAAACAAAGAAGAGAAAAAAAAAAAAGAAAGGAAGAAGAAATAAAAAGTATCCAAATTGGAAGGGAAGAATTGTCATTATAGCATGACATGATATTAAACATAAAAAAACCTTAGAGACTCCACACAAAAACTACTAGAACTGATAAAAAACAAATTCAGCAACTTAGCAGGATACAAGATTAACATACAGAAATTGGTTGCATTTGTTTACACTAACAGTGAAATATCAGAAAAAACAATCCCTTTTAAAGTCACATCAAGGGACTTCCCTGGTGGTCCAGTGGTTAACAAACCATCTTCCAATGCAGGGGACGTGGGTTTGATCCCTGGTCAGGGAACTAAGATCCCATGTGTCATTGGGCAACTGAGGCCACAGGCTGCAACTACTGAGCCCATGTGCCACAACTAGAGAGAAGCCCATGTGCCGCAAGAGCCTGTGTGCTGCAACAAAAGATTCCACATGCTGCAACTAAGACCTGATGCAGCAAAAAATTTTTTAAAAAATAGTAAAATAAAGTCACATCAAAAAAAAACAAACAAACAGGAATAAGCCTGAGCAAGGAGGCAGAAGATTTATATGCTGAGAAGTATAAAATATTGATAAAGGAAATTGAAGATGATTTAAAGAAATGAAAAAATATCCCATGCTCTTGGATTGGAAGAATTAATGTTGTTAAAATGGCCATAGTACCCAAAGAAATCTACAGTTTTATTGCAACCCCTATCACATTCATTACCCATGACATTTTTCACAGAACTAGAACAAATAATCCTAAAATTTATATGGAACCATATAAGACCCAGACTTGCCAAAGCAGTCTGGGAAGAAGAACAAAGCAAGAGGCATAACCTCCAAGACTTCACACAATACTACAAAGCTACAGTAATCAAAACATCACGGTACTGGCATAAAAACAGACATATGGATCAAAGGAACAGAATAGAGAGCCCAGAAATAAACCCACACACCTATGGTCAATTAAACTTCGACAAAGGTAGCAGGAATATAAAATGGGGAAAAGACAGTCTCTTCAGCAAGTGGTGTTTGGAAAGTTGGACAGATGCATGTAAATCATTGAAGTTGGAACACACCCTCACACCAAACACAATAATAAACTCAAAATGGCTTAAAGACTTAAATATAAGGCAAGAGAGCATAAAACTCCTAGAAGAGAACTTAAGTAAAACATTCTCTGACATAATGGTACCAGTGTTTTCTTAGATCAGTCTATAAAGACAATGGAAATAAAAGCAAAAATAAACAAATGGAACCTAATCAAACTTATAAGATTTTGCACAGCAAAGGAGACCATAAGCAAATGAAATGAAAAGACAACATACAAACTGGGAGAAAATATTTGCAAACCATGTGACTGACAAGGGTTTAATTTCCAAAATATACAAACAGCTCATACAACAATATCAACAAACAAACAAATGAACAACCCAATCAAAACATGGGCAGAAGACATAAACAGACATTTCTCCAAAGAAGATATACTGACGGCAAATAGGCACATGAAAAGATGATCAACACTGCTAAATGTTAGAGAAATGCAACCGAAACTACAGTGAGGTACCACCTCACACCTGTCAGAATAGCCATCATTTAAAAAGTCATTAAAAATGCTGGAGGGGGTGTGGAGAAAAGGGAACCCTCCTACACCAGGGTGGGAGTGTAAATTGGTATAGCCACTGTAAAGAATAGTATGAAGGTTCCTCAAAATACTAAAAATATAGTTGCCATATGATCCAGCAACCCCACTCCTAGGCATATATCAGGACAAAAGTATAATTCAAAGAGATACTTGCACCCCAATGTTCATAGCAGCATTATTTCTCAATAATGAATAATGATGAATGGATAAAGATGTGATATATATATATATGTATGTATTTATATCCACACACAATGGAATATTAGTCAGCCATAAAAAAGAATGAAATAATGCCATTTGCAGCTACATGGATGGACCTAGAGATTATCATGCTAAGCAAAGTAAATCAGAAAGAGAAAGACTAATACCATATGATATCACTTATATCTGAAATCTAAAATATGACACAAATGAACTTATCTATGAAACAGAAACAGACACACAGAGAACAGACTTGTGGTTACCAAGGGGGAGGGGGGACTGGGGGATGGTAGGATTGGGAGTTTGGGATTAGCAGATGCAAAATATTATATATAGAATGGATAAACAAAATCCTATTGTATAGCACAGGAAACTATATTCAATATCCTGTAATAAGCCATAATGGAAAAGAATATATATATGCATACATATATATGTATATATACATATGTATACATATGTGTGTGTGTATATAAGTGAATCCCTTTGCTGTACAGCAGAAACTAACACAATACTGTAAATCAAATATACTTCAATAGAAAACTATATTCCACCAATAAAAAAACAAAAAATAAAGGCCATATATGACAAGCCCACAGCTAATATCATACTCAAAGGTGAAAAGCTGAAAGCTTCTCCTCTAAGATGAGGAACAGGACAAGGATGGCCACTCTCACCACTTTTATTCAACACAGTAATGGAGACAGGATGGCAGAATAGAAGGATGTGAGCTCACAACTTCTTATGGAAACACCAAAATCAAAACTAACTGCTGAGCAACCACTGACAAAAAAAAATGCTGGAACCTACCAAAAAGGATACCCTACATCCAAAGGCAAAGAAGCCACAACAAGATGGTAGGAGGGGCACAACTGCAATAAAATCAAACCCCATACATGCCAGGTGGGTGACCCCAATACTGGAAAATAATTATACAGCAGAAGTCCTCTCACAGAAGTGAATGTTCTGAGCCCTGTGTCAGGCTCCCTAGCTTGGGTTCTGGCAATGGGAGAAGCCCCTAGAAAATCTGCCTTTGAAGGCCAGTGAGGTTTGATCACAGGAATCCCACAGGACTGGGGGAAACAGAAACACCATTCATGGAGTTTGCACACAGGGTTTCATGTGCACCAGGGCCCAGGAAAAAAAGTGGTGACCTCACAAGAGACTGGGCAAGACCTACCTGCTAGTATTGCAGGGAGTCCTGTGGATGCAGGGGGTAGCTATGGCTCACTGTGGGGACAAGGACACTGGTGGCAGCAGTTCTGGGGTGTAGTCATTGGTGTGAGCCCTTTGGGAGGGTGCAATTTTCTCAACAAGACCTGGCCCCACCCAACAGTCTGTAGGCTCAGTGCTGGGACACCTCAGGCCAAACAAGCAACAAGGCAGGAACACAGCCCCACCCATCAGTAGACAGGCTGTTTAAAGTTTTCCTGAGCACACAGCTACCCAATAAGTGACACCCCCGATACAGCCCTGCCCACCAGAGGGATAAGACCTAGCTCCTCCCACCAGGAAGCCTGCAGAAGCCTCTCAGACCGCCTCATCCACCAAAGGGCAGACAGCAGAAACAAGAAGAACTACACCCCTGCAGCATGCAGAACAGAAATCACAATCACAGAAAGTTAGACAAAATGAGATGGCAGAGGAATATGTCTCAGATGAAGGAACAAGATAAAACCCCAGAAGAATAAATAAGTGGAGTGGAGATAGGCAATCTACCTGAAAAAGAATTCTGAGTAATGATAGTAAAGATGATTCAAGATCTTGGAAAAAGAATGGAGGCACAGATGGAGAAGATAGAAGAAATGTTTAACAAAGACCCAGAAGAACTAAAGAACAAACAGAGATGGGCAATACAATAATTGAAATGAAAAATACACTAGAAGTAATTAATAGCATAATAACTGAGGCAGAAGAATAGATAAGTGAACTGAAAGACAGAATGCTGGAAATAACTGCCATGGAACAGAATAAAGAAAAAAGAATGAAAAGAAATGAGGATAATCTAAGAGACCTCTGGGACAACATTAAACTCACCAGCATTCACATTATAGGGGTCCCAGAAGAAGAGAGGAAGGACCTGAGAAAATATGTGATGCGATAATAGTTGAAAATTTCCCTAATATGGGAAGGAAACAGTCATCCAAGTCCAGGAAGTGCAGAGTCCTAAGCAAGATAAATCCAAGGAAGAACACGCCAAGACACACAGTAATCAAATTGACAAAAATTAAAGACAAAAAAATATTAAAAGCAAAAAGAGAAAAATAGCAAATAACATACAAGGGAACTCCCATAAGTTTATCACCTGATTTTTCAGCAGAAACTCCAGGCCAGAAGGGAGAGACATAATATATTTAAAGTGATGAAAGGAAAGAAACTATAACCAAAAATACTCTACCCAGCAAGGCTCTCATTCAGATTCAATGGAGAAATCAAAAGCTTCAGAGAAGAAAAAGCTAACAGAATTCAGCAGCATCAGACTAGCTTTCCAACAAATGCTAAAGGAACTTCTCTAGGTGGAAAAGAAGAGGCCACAACTAAAAACAAGAAAATTACAAATGGAAAAGCTCTCTGGTAAAGGCAACCATACAGTAAAGGTGGGAAATCATCTGCACAAAAATCTAATATCAAAACCAGCCATTTTAAGAAGAGGAGACCACAAATGCAAGATATTGGAAATGCACTTGAAATAAAAAGACCAGCAACTTAAAAGAATCTGATTTATATATATATACACTGCTATATCAAAACCTCATAACAACTGCAAACCAAAAATCAACAATAGATACACACACACAAAAGAAAAAGGAATCCAAACACTAAAGTTAGTCAACAAATCACAAAATAAGAGAAAAAATTAGGGAGGAAAAAACACCTGCAAAAACAAATCCAAAACAATTAACAAAATGGCAATAAGAACATACATACTGATAATTTCCTTAAACATAAATGGATTAAATGCTTCAACCAAAAGACATAGACTGGCTGAAATGGATACAAAAACAAGACCTGTATATATGCTATCTACTTTAGATCCAGGGACACACACAGACTAAAAGTGAGGGGATGGAAAGAAGGTATTCCATACAAATGGAAATCAAAAGAAAGCTGGAGTAGCAATACTCATATCAGACAAAATAGACTTTAAAATAAAGACTGTTACAAAAGACAAAAAAGTACCCTACATCACGATCAGGGGATCAATCCAAGAAGAAGATACAACAATTGGAAATATATATGCATCCAACACAGGAGCACCTCAATACATAAGGCAAATACTAACAGCCATAAAAGGTGAAATGGACAGTAACACAATAATAGTGGGGGACTTTAACACCTCACTTACAACAATGGACAGACATCCAAAATGAAAATTAATAAGGAAACACAAGCTTTAAATGACACAATAGACCAGATAGATTTAATTGATATTTATAGGACATTCCATCCAAAAACAGCAGATTACACTTGCTGCTCAAGTGCGTACGGAACATTCTCCATGACAGATCACATCTTGGGTAACAAATCAAGCCTCAGTAAATTTAAGAAAATGGAAATCATATCAAACATCTTTTCTGACCAAAACGCTATGAGATTAGAAATGAATTACAAGGAAAAAAACGTAAAAAACACAAACACGTGGAGGGTAAACAATACATTACTAAATAACCAAGGGATCACTGAAGAAATCAAAGAGGAAATTTAAAAATACCTAGAGAAAAATGACAATTTTTTCCACAATGATCCAAAACCTATGGGATGCAGCAAAAGCAGTCCTAAGAGGGAACTTTATAAGTCTACAAGCCTACCTCAAGAAACAAGAAAAATCTCAAATAAACAATCTAACCTTAAACCTAAAGGAACTAGAGAAAAAAGAACAAAAAACCCCCCCAAAGTTAGCTGAAAGAAAGAAATCATAAAAATCAGAGCAGAAATAAATGAAATAGAAACAAAGAAAACAATAGCAAAGGTTAATAAAATTAAAGATACTTCTTTGAGAAGATAAACAATATTGATAAACCATTAGCCAGACTCAACAAAAAAAAGAGGGAGAGGACTCAAATCAATAAAGTTAAAAATGAAAAAGAAGAAGTTACAACAGAAAACGCAGAAATAAAAAGCACACTAAGAGACAAGTACAAGCAACTCTATGCCAATAAAGTGGACAACCTGGAAGAAATGGACAAATTCTTAGAAAGGTATAACCTTCCAAGACTGAACCAGGAAGAAACAGAAAATATGAACAGACCAATCACAAGTAAAGAAATTGAAACTGTGATTAAAAATCGTCCAAAAAACAAAAGTCCTGGACCAGATGGCTTCACAGGTGAATTCTATCAAACATTTAGAGAAGAGCTAACACCTATCCTTCTCAAACTCTTCCAAAAAATTGCAGAGGAAGGAACCCTCCCAAACTCATTCTATGAGGCCACCATCACCCTGATACCAAAACCAGACAAACATAATACAAAAAAGAAAATTACAGATCAATATCACTGATGAATATAGATGCAAAAACAACAAAGGATTAATCTCCAAAATATATAAACACCTCATGCAGCTCAATATTATAAAAACAAACAACCGAATCCAAAAAAGGGCAGAAGACCTAAATAGACATTTCTCCAAAGAAGTCATACAGGTGGCCAAGAAGCACACGAAAAGCTGCTCAACATCACTAATTATTAGAGAAATGCAAATCAAAACTACAATGACGTATCACCTCACACCAGTTAGAATGGGCATCATCAGAAAATGTACAAACAACAAATGTTGGAGAGAGTGTGGAGAAAAGGGAACCCTCTTGCACTGTTTGTGGGAATGTAAATTGATACAGCCAATATGGAGAACAGTAAGGAGGTTCCTTAAAAAACTAAAAATTGAATAACCATATGATCCAGCAACCCCACTCCTGGGCATATATACCCAGAGAAAACCATAGTTCAAGAAGACACATGCACCCCAATGTTCATTGCAGCACTTTTTACAATGGCCAGGTCACGGAAGCAGCCAAAACGCCCATCGACAGATGAATGGATAAAGAAGTACATATATACAATGGAATATTACTCAGCCATAAAAAGGAACAAAATTGGGTCAAGTGTAGAGATGTGGATGGATCTAGAGACTGTCATACAGAGTGAAGTAAGTTAGAAAGAGAAAAACAAATATCGTATATTAACACATATGTGTGGAACCTAGAAAAATGGTACACATGAATCGGTTTGCAGGGCAGAAATTGAGATACAGATGTAGAGAAAAAACATATGGACACCAAGGGGGGAAAGCGGTGGTGGGGTAGGGGTGGTGGTGGGACGAATTGGGCAATTGGGATTGACATGTATACACTGATGTGTATAAAATTGATGACTAATAAGGACCTGCTGTATAAAAAAATAAATAAAATTAAAAAAAAATTTAGAGAAGAGCTAACACCTGTCCTTCTGAAACTATTCTAAAAAATTGCAGATGAAGGAACACTCCCAAACTCATTCTATGAGGCCACCAACACTCTGATACCAAGACCGGACAAAGATTCCTCAAGAAAAAGAAAATTATCAGCCAATATCACTGATGAACATAAATACAAAAATCTGCAACAAAATACTAGGAAACTGAATCCAATAATACATGTAAAGGATCATACACCATGACCAAGTGGGATTTATCCCAGGGATGCAAATATTATTCAATACCTGCAAATCACTCAGCATGATTCACTACATCAACAAATTGAAGAATAAAAACCATGTGATCATCTCAATAGATACAGAAAAAGCTTTTGACAAAATTCAACACCCATTTATGATAAAAACTCTCCTGAAAGCGGGCACAGAAGGAACCTACCTCAACATAATAAAGGTCATGTATGACAAACCCACAGCTAACATCATTCGCAAAAACTGAAAGCATTTCTTCTAAGATCAGGAACAAGACATAGATGTCCACTCTTTCCACTATTATTCAACATATTTTTGGAAATCGTATCCTTGGCAATCAGATAAGAAAAAGAAATAAAAGGAATCCAAATCGGAAAAGAAGTAAAACTGTCACTGTTTGCAGATGACATGATACTATACATAGAAAATCCTAAAGTTGCTACCAGAGAAATGCTAAAGCTCATCAATGCATTCGGTAAAGTTGCAGGATACAAAAAAAGTACAGAGATCTGTTGTATTTCTATACACTAATGATGAAATATCAGGAAAAGAAATTAAAGAAACAATGCCATTTATCATTACATCAAAAATAATAAAATACCTAGGAATACACCTAACTAAGAAGGCAAAAACCTATACTCCAAAAACTATAAGATACTGATGAAAGAAATCAAATACGACACAGACGGAAAGATATACTATGTTCTTGGACTGAAAGAATCAATCTTGTCAAAATGACTACTTCACCAAAGGCAATGTACAGATTCAATGCAATCCCTATCAAATTACCAATGACATTGTTCACAGAACGAGAACAAAACTTTTTAAAATTTGTATGGAAACAGGAAACACCCTGAATAACCAAATCAACCTTGAGAAAGAAAAACAGAGCTAGACAAATCAGCCCCCCTGACTTCCAACTATACTACAAAGCTACTGCAATCAAGACAGTATGGTACTAGCACAAAAACAGAAATGCAGATCAATGGAACAGGATAGATAGCCCAGAGATAAACCCACACACATATGGTCACCTTATTATTATTATTGGTGGCACACGGGCCTCTCACTGTTGTGGCCTCTCCTGTTGTGAAGCACAGGCTCCAGACACACAGGCTCAGCGGCCATGGCTCACGGGCCCAGCCACTCCGTGGCATGTGGGATCTTACCGGACTGGGGCACGAACCCATGTCCCCTGCATCGGCAGGCCAGGCGGACTCTCAATGACTGCGCCACCAGGGAAGCCCGCTCACCTTATTTTTGATAAAGGAGGCAAGAATATACAATGGAGATAAGACAGTCTCTTCAATAAGTGGGGCTGGGAAAACTGGACAGCCACATGTAAAAGAGAGAAATTAGAACACTCCATAACACCATACACAAAAATAAACTCAAAATGGATTCCCGATCTAAATGTAAGATCAGACACTATAAAACTCTTAGAGGAAAACATAGGCATATCATTCTATGACATAAATCACATCAAGATCCTTTTTGACCCACCTCCTAGAGAAATGGAAATAAAAACAAAAATAAACAAATGGGACCTAATGAAACGTAAAAGCTTTTGCACAGCAAAGGAAATCATAAACTAGATGAAAAGACAACCCTTACAATGGGATAAAATATTTGCCAATGAAGCAACTGACAAAGGATTAATCTCCAAAACTTACAAGCAGCTCATGCTGCTCAATATCAAAAAAACAGAAAACCCAATCCAAAAATGGGCAGAAGATGTAAATAGACATTTCTCCAAAGAAGATATATAGATTGCCAACAAACACATGAATGGATGCTCAACAGCACTAACCATTAGAGAAATGCAAATCAAAACTACTAGGTATCTCCCCACACCAGTCAGAATGGAGATCATGAAAAAATGTACAAACAATAAATGCTGGAGAGGGTGTAGAGAAAAGGGAACCCTATTGCACTGTTGGTGGAAATGTAAATTGATACAGCCACTATGGAGAACAGTATAGAGGTTCCTGAAAAAGAACTAAAAATAGAACGACTGTACAATACAGCAATCCCACTACTGGACATATACCTGGAGAGAACCATAATTCAAAAAGAGTCATGTACCGCAACGTTCATTGCAGCTCTATTTACAATAGCCAGGACATGGAAGCAACCTAAGTGTCCATCGACAGATGAACGGAGAAAGAAGATGTGGCATATATATACAATGGAATATTAGCCATAAAAAGAAATGAAACTGAGTTATTTGTAGTGGGGGTGGATGGACCTAGAGTCTGTATACAGAGTGAAGTATTCAGAAAGAGTAAAACAAATACCGTATGCTAACACATAAATGTTGAATCTAAAAAAAAAAAAAAGTTTATTAAGAACGTAAAAGCAGGACAGGAATAAAGATGCAGACATACAGACTGGACTTAAGGACAGGCGAGGGAAGAAATGGAAAAATGCCACAGCCTGCTGACCGTTTCCTAAAAAAGCAGCTGTAATCACACTGCTAAGGGTCACTTAATATTCACAAGAATTGCAGCTCTGTAAATGACACCTGCCCTCAAAAAAAAATCCTGGGTTCAAACATCAACGAAAAAATTCAAAAGAGGGCAACCTTTCAAGAAGACAATTTCAAGAGGCATATTTAACTCACATTTTTTCTTTTCTTTCTTTTTTTTTTGTTTAACAAAAAAGGCCATGGAGAAAGCTCAACGTCAGGAATTAATAAAGACATGCAAATCCAATCTACAAAAACTTTCACCTGACAACAGTCAGAATGATCATAAGCAAAAATCTCTAAACAACAAATGCTCAATGGGTTTTAGTGAACTGTGTACCCTCTAGCTGCTGGTGGGATGTCGACTGGTAACAGCCAGTACTGAGAACAGAAAGGAGGTGCGTTTAGAGGTAAAAATTGAGCTACCATATGATCTGGCAGGCCCACTACTGGGCCTATCACCTGAGAAGACCAGAATCAAAAGCCACAGGCTGACAATCCTACACCGCAGCACTATTTACCCTAGGCAAGACTTGGAACACCCAAAATGTCCATCAACAGATGAATCCACAGAGAAGAAGTGGTCCATGTACACAATGGAATTGTGTGATTACTCTGATAAAAAATATAAATTAAATATAAAAAACAAACATAAGTAAGGAGACATAAGCTTTGGGGGTTTATTCGGACACATTCCACTCCAATTTACAACCAAGGAACACTACTTCCAAGAAGGGTCTGTTTTCCTAGCCACCAGAGTGGGGAATGTGGAAATGCTGATGCCCTGTAGCCGTTACCCACAAAAGCACCTTTAAAAACTGTGCTAAAGGTCAGTTCATATTCACAATTACTGCAGGGCTATAAATGACACCTGCCCTCAAAATGTCTTGAGAGAGGTAATGGCCCAAAAAATTCAAAATATGGCACATACTTCAAAAAAACAATTTGTATAGGTAAGTTGTACTCTTAAAAAAAAAAGGACATGGCAAGAATCTTGATATAAGTAATTATTAGACATATGCAAATGCAACCACAAAAAGGTATCAGCTCACACTGGTCAGAATAACCATCAGTAAAAAAATAAAAACAATAAATGCTGAAGGGGTTGTAGAAAAATTCATACCCTCAAATTTAAGTGGGTCGTAAACTGGTAAGAGCCACTAAGGACAACAAAATTGGGGTGGCTTTAGAAGGTAAACAATTGAGTTACCATATGATTCAGCAGTACCACTGTTGGCCCTTTAACCTAAGAGGACAGAATTGGAAAGACACAGGCAACAATACTGCACTGCAGCAGAATTACAAAAGCCAAGACACTGAACTGACCAAAAAGTCCATCAACCGATCAATGGACAAAGAACAACTTGTACATGTACAGATGTAATATTAGCCACGGAAGAAAACGAAACAATACCGTTTGCAGCACCACAGATGAGTCTAGAGGTAATCACACAACTTGAAGTAAGTCAGAAAGCGAAGGACACATATCCTATGATATCAATTATAGGCATTACCAAAGAATTGATACCAATGAAGATATTTCCAAACAGAAAGGCAATCACAGATTCAATAAACAAACACATGGTTAACCAAATGGAAAGGTGTGAGGACTGGATACATTAGGATATTTGGGTTAACAAAGATATACAAACACATGTGAAATTTATAATCACCAAAGATCTACGGAATACCAAGAGAAGACTACTACTCAACATTGTCTCATAACCTACATGGAAAATGGATCCAAGGATGAATACATACATGTATATGTGTAAAAGAAATACATCTTGCACACATAGAACAAACAAAACATTGTATTCAAATATGCTGTGATAAAAAATAAAAATTAAATTAAATAAAACGAACAAAAAGTAATGAGGCAAAAAATGATGAGGGTCCTTTCTCCATACTGCATTCTAACTTACAGCCTTGGAACAAGGCTTCCGGGAAGGCTGTGTTGCCCTAGTAAGCAGATTTGGGAATGGAGAAATGCTGCACTGTTTTAGCCGTTTCCTGCAACAGCAGGTTTAAACCCAGTGCGAATGGTCACTTAAGAGTCAAAATGATTGCAGGTCTGTAAATCACACCTACCCTCAAAAAAATTCCTGGGGTCGAAAACACACCAAAAAATGCAAACGAGGGAAACCTTTCAAGAACACAATTTCAAGAGGCATATTTTTTCTTTTCTTTTTTTGTTCTTTAACCAAAAAGGGGCAGGCAAAAATGCTCAACAAGTAATAAAGACATGAAAATCCAATCTACAAAAACGTACACCTCACAACAGTCAAAATGATCATTAGCAAAAAAGACTACAAACAATAAATTCTGAAAGGGTTGTAGAGAACTGTGTACCCTCTACCTGCTGGTGGGATGTAAAATGGTAAAAGCCAGTAGTGAGAACAAAATGGATGTCCGTTTAAAGGTAAAAATTGAGCTACCCTATGTTCTGGTTAGCTCACAGCTGGGCCATCACCTGAGAAGGCCAGTATCAAAAAGACACAGGCTGACAATCCTACACTGCAGCAATATTTACCATAGCCAAGACTTGGAAGCAACCAAAATCTCCATCAACAAATGAATGCACAAAGAAGAAGTGGTCCATGTACACAATGGAATATTAACCATGGAAAAGAATGAAACACTGCCGTTTTCACCAACAAAGAAGGATCTAATCACACAACTTGAAGTAAGAAAAAAACCGAAATACAGATAGCCTATGATATCACTTATAAGTGTTACCTAAAACTTGATACCCATGAACTTATTTCCTAGAGAAGGACACTCGTAGATTAAGAAGACAAAATTACATTTAACCAAATGGAAAGGTGTGAGGAATGGATAAATTAGGATATGGGGGTGACAGACCTATACTAATACATATGAAACATATAATCACCAAAGACCTATGGAATACCAAGAGAGGTCTACTCAACACTCTGTAATAACCTACATGGTAAAGGATACAAAGATACATAGATAGATACATAGATATAATGAACCAGATTCTGTACATCCAGAAAGAACACAATATTATATCAAATTTGCTCTGACAAAAAGTAAAAATTAAATTTAAAAAACAAACAAGAAGTAAGGAGATATAAGCTGTTGGAGGTTTGACTTGGTACATTCCACTCTAATTTGCAGCCTACTAACACGATTTCCAGAAAGGCTCTCTTGCCCATGTACCCAGAGTTGTAAATGTAGAAATGCTGCCGCCTTGTGGCCGTTTCCCGCAAGAGCGGCTTTAAACCCACAGCTAAGGGTCACTTAATATTCACAAGGACTCAGGGCTGTAAAGGAAATTTGCCCTCAAAAAATGTCCTGAGGGAGGGAATGGCCAAAAAACCTCAAAACAGTGCAAATTTTTCAAGAAAATCATATTAAAAATTAAGTTTTACTCACTATTTTAAAATTAAAAAAGGAAAATGGCTAAAAGCTCCACATCAGGAATTATTAAGACTCATGCAAATCTAATCTACAAAAAGGTTTCAACACACACCAGTCGAATGACCATCAGCAAAAAGTCTACAAAAAATATGCTGAAGAGATTTTAGAGAACTGTGTACCTTCTAGCTGCTGGTGAGATGTAAAGTGGTAAGAGCCAATAATGAGAACAGAAAGAAGCTGCGTTTTAAAGTAAAAATTGAGCTATCATTCCATCCATCTGGCCCACTGCTGGGCCTATCACCTGAGAAGACCAGAAATGACAAGACACAGGCTGGCAAAACTGCACTGCAGCCATATTCAGAATAGCCAAGAAATGGAAGCAACCAAAATGTCCCTCAACAGATGAATGCACAAGAAGAAGTGATCCATGTACACAATGGAATATTAACCATTGAAAACAGTGAAACACTGCTCTTTGCAGCACCATAAATGGCGTAGAGATAATCAAAGAACATGAGGTGAGTCGGAAAGGAAAAGACAAATATCATATCACTTACAGGTGTTACCTAACAACTGACACAAATGAACTTATTTCCACACAGAAGACACTAACAGACTTAGAAAACAAATCTGGTTATCTAAAAGGAAAGGTGGGAGGAAAGGATAAATAAAGATTATGATTACCATACCTATACCAATACATATAAAATACATATATCAAAAAGACTGACCATGTACCAAGGCAAGGCTACTGAACACTCTGTATTAATTTACATGAGAAGAGGATCTGTACTTGAATAGATATATATAATGTACAAATGAACCAGACTGTGTACACTTAGAACAAATAATATGTTAATCATTACCCTGATTAGAAAAAATACATTAAAACAACGAACAATAAGCACTGAGACATAAACTTATGGGTTTTTTTCATGACAAATTCCATTCTAATTTACAACCTAGAAACACGACTTCCAGGAAATATCTACTGCCCTCGTGACCAGATTTGGGAATGGAGAAACGCTGCCACCTTGTGGCCGTTTCCCACAACCGCAGCTTTAAACCCAGTGCTAATGCTCACTTAATATTAACAATAATTTCAGGCCCCTAAACGACACCTGCCCTAAAAAAAAATCAGAGGTCTAAAATCAACCAAAAATTCAAAAGAGGGAAACGTTTCAGAATTCAGAACAATGACAGTGACAATGATCCAGGGGCTTGGAAAAAGAATGAGGGCAAAGATCGAGAAGATGCAAGTAATGTTTAACAACACCTAGAAAAATTAAGAAAGAAACACCTAGAAGATTTAAAGAACAAACAAACAGATGAAGAATACAATAACTGAAATGAAAAATACACAAGACGGAATCAATAGCAGAATAACTGAGGCAGAAGAACGGATAAGTGACCTGGAGGCAGAATGGTGGAATTCACTTCCACGGAACAGAGAAAAGAAAAAAGAATGAAAAGAAATGAAGACAGCCTAAGAGACCTCTGGTACTATATTAAGCACAATAACATTCGCATTATAGGGGTCCCAGAAAGAGAAGAGAGAGAGAAAGGACATGAGAAAATATTTGAAGGGATTATCTTCGAAAACTTCCCTAACATGAGAAAGGAAATAGCCATCCAAGTCCAGGAAGTACAGAGAGTCCTAGGCCGGATAAGCTCAAGGAGAAACATGCTGAGACACATAATAATCAAACTGACAAAAATTAAAGACAACGAAAAATTACTGAAAGCAACAAGGGAAAAATGACAAATAAAAGACAAGGGAACAGCTGATTTCTCAGCAGAAACTCTACAAGACAGAAGGGACCTGGCACGTTACACTTAAAATGATGAAAGGGAAGAACCTACACCAAGAGTACTCTACCCGGCAAGGATCTCATTCAGATTCAACAGAGAAATCAAAACCTTTACAGACAAGCAAAAGCTATGAGAGTTCAGCACCACCAAACCAGCTCTACAACAAATGCTAAAAGAATTTCTCTATGTGGGAAACACAAGAGAGGAAAAGGACCTACAAAAATAAACCTGTAACAATTAAGAAAATGGTAATAGGAACATACATATTGATATTACCTTAAACGTGAATAGATTACATGCTCTAACCAAAAGACACAGATTGGTGGAATTGATACAGAAACAAGACCCATATATATGCTGTCTACAAGAGACCCACTTCAGACGTAGGGACACATACAGACTGAAAGCGAGGGGATGGAAAAAGATATTTCATGCAAATGGAAATCAAAAGAAAACTGGTGTAGCAATACTCATCAGATTTTAACCCCTGGTGGCACAGTGGTTAAGAATCTGCCTGCCAATGCAGTAAACATGGGTTTGAGCCCTGGTCTGGGAAGATCCCACATGACCCGGAGCAACTAAGTCCATGTGCCACAACTACTGAGCCCGCATGCCACAACTAATGAGGCCCATGAGCCTAGAGCCTGTGCTCTGCAACAAGAGAAGCCACCACAATAAGCATGTGCACCGCAACAAAGAGTAGCCCACACTCTCCACAACTAGAGAAGGCCCATGCACACCAAGGAAGACCCAATGGAGCCAAAAATAAATAAATAAGTTATTTTTAAAAACAGACTTAGATTTAAATATATAGATTTTAATAGATTTAAATAGACTTTAAAATAAAGAATGTTACAACAGACAAGGAAGGACACTAAATAATGACCAAGGGATCAATCCAAGAAGAAGATATAACAATTATAAACATATATGCACCCAACATAGGAGCACCTCAATACATAAGGAAACTGCTAACATCTATAAATGAACAAAGTGACAGTAACACAATAATAGAGGGGGAATTTAACACCTCACTTACACCAATGGACATATCATTCAAAATGAAAAATAAAAAAAAAAAAGAAAAATAAATAAGGAAACAGAAGCTTTAAAAGACACAATAGACCAGAGTTAATTGATATTTATAGAACATTCCATCCAAAAACAGCAGATAATATATCTTCTCAAGTGCGCACGGTACGTTCTCCAGTATACATCACATCTTGGCTCACAAATCAAGCCTCAGTAAATTTAAGAAAGTTGACATCATATCAAGCATCTTTTCTGACCACAATGCTATGAGATTAGAAATTAATTACAGGGAAGAAAACGTAAAAAACACAAACACATGGAGGCTAAACAATACGTTACTAAATAACCAAGAGATAACTGAAGAAATCAAAGAGGAAATCAAAAAATACCTAGAGACAAATGACAATGAAAACACGATGATCCAAAACCTATGGGATGCAGCAAAAGCAGTTCTAAGAGGGAAGTTTACAGCTCTACAAGCCTACCTCAAGAAAAAAGAAAAGTCTCAAATAAACAATCTAACCTTACACCTAAAGAAACTAGAGAAAAAAAAAACACCCAAAGTTAGCAAAAGGAAACAAATCATAGAAATCACAGCAGAAATAAATGAAATAGAAATGAAGAAAACAATAGAAAAGATCAATAAAACTAAAAGCTGCTTCTTTGAGAAGATAAACAATATTGAAAACCATTAGCCAGACTCATCAAGAAAAAGAGGGAGAGGACTCAAATCAATAAAGTTGAAAATGAAAAAGGAGAAGTTACATGGGACACCACAGAAATACAAAGCATCCTAAGAGACTACTACAAGCAACTCTATGCCAATGAAATGGACAACCTGGAAGAAACGGACAAATTCCTACAAAGGTATAACCTTCCAAGACTGAATCAGAAAGAAATACAAACAGACCAATCACAAGTAATGAAATGGAAACTATGATTAAAAATATTCCAACAAACTAAAGTCCTGGACCAGATGGCTTCACCGGTGAATTCTATCAAACATTTAGAGAAGAGCTAACACCCATCCATCTCAAACTCTTCCAAAAACCTGCAGAGGAAGGAACATTCCCAAACTCATTCTATGAGGCCACCATCACCCTGATACCAAGACCAGACAAAGATACTACAAAAAAAGAAAATTACAGACCAATATCACTGATGAATATAGATGCAAAAATCCTGAACAAAATACTAGCAAACAGAATCCAACAACACATTAAAAGGATCATACACCATGATCAAGTGGGATTTATCTCAGGGATGCAAGGATTCTTCAATATACGCAAATCATTCAGTGTGATATACCATATTAACAAACTGAAGAAGAAAAACCATATGATCATCTCAATAGATGCAGAAAAAGCTTTTGACAAAATTCAACACCCATTTATGATAAAAACTCTCCAGAAAGTGGGCATAGAAGGAACCTACCTCAACATAATAAAGGCCATATACGACAAACCCACAGCAAACAACATTCTCAATGGTGAGAAACTGAAAGCATTTCCTGTAAGATCAGGAACAAGACAAAGATGTCCACTCTTACCTCTATTATTCAAGATAGTTTTGGAAGATCTAGCCGCAGCAATCAGAGAAGAAAAAGGAATAAAAGGAATACAAATTGGAAAAGAAGAAGTAAAACTCACTGTTTGCAGATGACATGATACTATACATAGAGAATCCTAAAGATGCTACCAGAAAACTACTAGAACTAATCAGTGAATCTGGTAAAGTAGCAGGATACAAATTAATTCACAGAAATCTCTTGCATTCCAATACACTAATGATGAAAAATCTGTAAGAGAAATTAAGGAAACACTCCCATTTACCATTGCAACAAAGAAGAAAATACCTTGGAATAATCCTACCTAGGGAGACAAAAGACCTCTATGCAGAAAACTATAAGACAGTGATGAAAAATTAAAAATGATACCAACAGGTGGAGAGATATACCATGTTCTTGGACTGGAGGAATAAATACTGGGAAAATGACTGTACTACCCAAAGCAATCTACAGATTCAATGCAATCCCTATCAAACTACCAATGGCATTTTTCACAGAACTAGAATAAAAAAATTCACAATTTGTATGGAAACACAAAAGAACCCGAATAGCCAAAGAAATCTTGAGAAAGAAAAATGGAGCTGAAGGAATCAGGCTCCCTGACTTCAGACTATACTACAAAGCCACAGTAATCAAGACAATATGGTACTGGCACAAAAACAGAAATATAGATCAATGGGACAAGATAGAAAGCCCAGAGATAAACCCATGCACCTATGGTCAGCTAATCTATGACAAAAGAAGCAAGGATATACAACGGAGAAAAGACAGTCTCTTCAATAATTGGTGCTGGTAAAACTGCACAGCTACATGTAAAAGAATGGAATTAGAACACTCTCTAACACCATAAACAAAAATAAACTCAAAATGGATTAGAGACCTAAATGTAACAATGGACACTATAAAACTGTTAGAGGAAAACATAGGAAGAACACTCTTTGACATAAATCACAGCAAGATTTTTTTTTCTTTGCAGTATGTGGGCCTCTCACTGTTGGGGCCTCTCTCACTGTGGAGTGCAGGCTCCGGATGCGCAGGGTCAGTGGCCATGGGTCACGGGTCCAGCCGCTCCACAGCATGTGGCATCTTCCCGGACTGGGGCATGAACCAGTGTCCCCTGCATCGGCAGGCAGACTCTCAACCACTTCGCCACCATGGAAGCCAGCAAGATATTTTTTGATCCACCTCATAGAGTAATGGAAACAAAAATGAAAATATACAAATGGGACCTAATGAAACTTCAAAGCTTTTGCACAGCAAAGGAAAACATAAACAAGACAAAAAGGCAACCCTCAGAATGGGAGAAAATATTTGCAACCGAATCAATGGACAAAGGATTAATCTCCAAAATATATAAACAGCTCACGCAGCTCAATATTAGAAAAACAAAAACCCCATCCAAAAATGGGCAAAAGACCTTAATAGACATTTCTCCAAAGAAGACATACTGATAGCCAAGAAGCACATGAAAAGCTGCTCAACATCACTAACTATTAGAGAAATGCAAATCAAAACTACAATGAGGTATCACCTCACACCTGTTAGAATGGGCATCATCAGAAAATCTACAAACAACTAATGCCAGAGAGGGTGTGGAGAAAAGGGAACCCTCTTGCACTGTTGGTGGGAATGTAAATTGATAGAGTCACTATGGAGAACAGTATGGAGGTTCCTTAAAAAACTAAAAATAGAAATACCATGTGACCAAGCAATCCTGCATATACTCAGAGAACACCATAATTCAAAAAGACACATTCACAGCAATGTTCACTGCAGCACAATTCACAATAGCCAGGTCATGGAAGCAACCTAAATGCCCATAGATAGACGAATGGATAAAGAAGATGTGGTACATATATACAAATGGAATATTACTCAGCCATAAAAAGGAGCAAAATTGGGTCATTTGTAGAGACATGTATGTATACAGAAACTGTCATACAGACTGAAGTAACTCAGAAAGAAAAAACAAATATCGTATATTAACGCATTTATGTGGAACCGAGAAAAATGGTATTGATGAACCGGTTTGCATGGCAGAAATAGAGACACAGACGGAGAGAACAAACGTATGGACACCAAGGGGGGAAAGTGGCTGGGGGTGTGGGATGAATTAGGAGACTGGGATTGACATATATACACTAATATGTATAAAATAGATAAGTAATAAGAACCTGCTGTATAAAAAATAAAATTCAAAAATTAAAAAGCAATAAAACAGAAAAAGTTCTTCCCCTGCCATAGACGTATTTATATGAATGAATTATTTCTATGCTTACATCTATAAACACAAAAAAAAGGAATAAAACCTACCTTGAACCAGAAAAAGGAAAAAAAACCCAGAACCCACCAGTCATACAGAGGAAAACCCTATCAGAGCACTTGCTCCAGTGGTAAACAATTCTGAAACTGGTCAGAGGTGGGGAATCGTCTCCCATGCAGCCAGCAGTCCCCTGCAAGGAGCGTCCTCATTGCAAAGCTGGGGGACCTTGAGGAGGCGTCTCTGAGTAAATGTGAGCTGAGCCCCAGGCCAGCTGCTGTTGAACTTTTTCCACCCTTCCCAGGTAAAACACCTGAATGTGTGCAAGGACTTGAAAGCCTAGAAGGGCCGTGGAGCCACACCAGCGACAGCACGCAGGTCGACTTGGTGCCTGCAGGGCAGCCAGGATGGTCCTGGCCCCGGGCCCTCTTCTGGAAGCTTTCCATTTCCCTGCCTGAGGTACCCTTCCTGTCCTGGCCCCCACTGCTTTTTTCCTTCCTCACCTCTGCCCAGGGAGAAATGCCAGCGGCAGGTATGGGTGATACATCCTCTTCTTTAGCAGGTGGCAGCCCGGCAACTCCTGCAGAAAGTCCAGCACAGCCCCACTCACACTGGGCCACCCACAAAGCCGTGGCCTCTCACTCCCTCCCACCAGCCCATCCCCCGAGACTGCTGACAGCAGAGAAAATGGCGTCAGGCACAGCTGCAGGGGCTCTTGCTGCCTGGAGGGTTGTTTATATTGACCTCAACCCAGGCATACCTGGGGAGGGCTGGCCGGCACAGTCAGGCTGCCCAGGTCAGCCAATCATCACCCCTGAGGGGCTCACAGTTGCAGAAAATAGAACTTGCTGAACTAGCCAGGTCCACGGAACAGGTGTGGGCTCTTGAGAGTCAGGATAGACAAGGGGTTGCAGCTCTGGCTTCTTTTCTAATCATTTTATCTGGCCCATGAGTGCGAGACAACTTCAAGAAAACCCTCTCCTAATGAGAGGACCCCAGGGGTCAGGAAGAGGAGGGGGGGATGGTGGGGGGAGACAGAGGCCTGGTGCCCCTGGTGCAGGGGAAGTCTCTGGAAGACCAGGTGGAGGAGGCCGCACAGAGTGATGCCCAGGGTCACAGACCTGTCAGAGCTGCTGTTTGTTAGTTCAAGTCCTGCTCTGAGGTGCTCTGTGTCAGATCTGAGCGACAGGTGAGCTGGGGGTGCTCTGCAGGGTGGGCTATGTGCACGGTTCCTGTGTGCCCAGCCCTGCTGGGGTTTCTGCCCAGGGGGGCTCCATATCCAGGGAGGGGACTGACCACAAGAGCCCCGTAGGCTGCTGGGTACCTGCACAGGTGAGCTCCATATCCTGGCAGGGCCCTGACCATGAGAGCCCCTTGGGCTGCTGGGGACCTGGTAAAGGATGTCAGTACACTCAGTGAAGCCACCGAGGATATACCTCCAGTAGTTCCTAAATCCTACACCCTGCTGGTCATTCTACCAACCACCAGGACTTGGTATTCTGTATTACTCTTCAAAATATCACAGACTAAGGTGACCTGCCTGGGCTTCATTCTCACAGAAGGTCGGAGAAGCCCATCCCAGGAAAGGGAAGAAGCCATTTGCAGCCTTACCCCTTCTAAAACTAGAAGACAGCTTAGAGGTTCCTGGGGAGGCTGGGGTTTGCTGCATCTGGATCCTTAACTACAGTCTAATAGCTGGGCCTCTATATGAAACACTGAAAGGAAAAGATGATGATACTTTTCAATAGAATCCAGAAGTGGCCTTTCAAGAAAGGGCATAGCAGTCAATGCAGACCCTTGCCCTGGAACTCCCTAATTTAGCTAAACCCTTTGACCTTTACATTCCCGGTCAAAGGTGAATTGCCCTTGGAGTATTAGTGCAAAAACTGGGACCACTTGAAATGGAACAACGCAAGAATGCCCTCCAGGTAGGATAAACTACGGTCACCAAGGGCTTGGCCAGCCGTCCCATCCGGCCAGGATACTGGGGGTATCTATAAACCTGGAAATCAGCAGCCCGCAAGGCCAGCTCCCTCCTAAGGGAAAAGGACCCCACGTGGTGATCCTAACCATGCACAATGCCCTGAAGTTGCAGGGATCGCTCCGTGGGCACACTGACCTCGAGTGAGGAAGCCCTCCAACTCCAACCTTCAGAGAGACAACCGGGGGCAACGGGGCACCATGACGACTCGTGTGACCATCACTTGACCTGGAGCTTCTCTCAGAAAACAGGTGTGTGCCCCCAAAGAGCAGACTACTGCTTGCAGGACTTACTGCACCCAGAGGGGAGCTAATAAGCTTGGCGGGGGAACCGTATATCACGCTGTCACCATAGAAAAGCCTACAGACACCGCGGTGATGGCGGCCAATAAGACCGGCTGGATTCCTGGCTACTTCAAAAGGCATTTGACACGACACCTCAGCTCCTGGGGCCCAGTGCAGACTCCGAAATATAGAGCCTGAGCTGCAGCCGACCCCTCCCACTGACACTGCTGGGATCCCTACACAGCAGCCGGACCCACAGCCCATGGGGGAGCGCTCGCTCTCACCTCTCCATTCTCTGATCAAAATATAAAATTTCCTTTGCTTCTGAACCAAACTCAGTCTCGATCTGTTGGCTCCAATGACACTGGGCAGGGTGACCTTGTTGGGGCCCACTCTGGAGGATCAGTAAACGAAACTGAGAACATTGTAACATCAGTGAACACATGTGTGAGCCAAACTGTAATTAACATAGAGCAGTGTGTAAGGCTCGGGTAAAATAAGATGTTTCTAACACTTCCATTGGAAATTTCCATCACTTTATTATAAGCAAGTTCAGTGCAGATGTTTGTCCTATTTGTCAGGTCACCATTAGAGAAACAAAGTGATTTCTTTCCAAGGATGTACATCTAATAATGTTGGCTGAAGCTTCAATCTTGTTTTGGATGCTTTTCCATTGAAAGTGCTACCTCTCTTTCAGCTCCCCCATTTCTGAGAAGTATGAAATCTTATAATTTATTATTACCAAAGGGGAAAGGTGGGAGGAGGGATAAATTAACAGTTTGGGATTAACACATACACACTGCTATGTATAAAAGAGATCATCAACAAGGAACTACTGTATAGGCAGAGGGAACTACACTCAATATTTTGCAATAACCTATAAGGGGAAATAATCTGAAAAATAGATATTTTTATCGACATCATCTATCAACAACAGATAAAATGTAATCTAAGGGAAGCCGATGGTGAGCGCTTCTGACACTGAAGACTTCAATCATCTAAAGTTCGGACTCTGCCTACTTCCCAAGGCCCTTAATGAACACACATGTAGCCGTAGCTTAAAAATTCCCGTTTGGGGTTCGGGGAGACACTGATTTGAAAAAATCCCTGGTGTTCTCCTTACATGCACGGGACCCTTGCTACTGCTAAAATATGCCTGTCACACCCAGAGAATGGTACACCGTCTGATCGGGAAGAGTTTGGAAAAGGCATCTCATCTCCTCATCTCTTGGTACTCGGGTTCACCCCTCCAGCATCTTTCCTAACAATCTCCCCACTTGGGGATGTCAGCACCGTCAACATCCTGTTGCACACAGTTTGGAATTTGTCCAGAGGATGAAGCAGAAGGATGAGAAACAATGAGAGACAAGTCCTAGGTGTTCGGACAGGCACACGTCACTCTAATTTCCAATCAGGAAGACGTATTGACCAAAGGTTAAGATTACCCACGGAAACAGAATAGGGCTTGAGGAAATCCTGCTGTTTTGTGGCCAGTTCCCAAAATGACAAGTTGAAAAATGGAACTCAGGGGCACTAAAATTCACGAAAGTGAAGACCTGAAAATATCTATCGTCGAAAAATGTCTTGAGGTAAGTCACCGAAAAGGACTTGTAAGCAAGGGAGAATGGCAGGAAAGGGATTTGAAGAGGTAGACAGGACTCGTCATTAAAGCACAAGAAAAGGGGCTGAACATTGCCAACATTGCAGTTGGCCAAAAACGGTGTATGCGCTTTTTTCTGTATATATTCAAGAAAAGTGCATACACTTTTTTAGCCAACCAAACAGGTGGGCACTGGAAATCAGTACTACAAAAGATATCACTTCGCATCAGTCAGAAGAGCTGTCCTCATAAAGCAGAAACACCAGAAATGCAGGACAGGGCAAGGAGAAAAGGGAGCCCTGTGAGGCTTATAGTGGAAATGTATATTGCCAACAGCCACTCTGGAGAAGTGTATTGCGTTTACTAAAACATCTGAAAAATGAGCTACAGAGCATAGGGCACTTGCACTCATGGGCGTATATCTTGGGAAAAACAAAAATCGACAGGACACAGGCACCTAAACGTTTACCACCTCTCTGTTTAAAAGAGCCTTGACTTCGATATAACCTAAATGTCCCTGGAAGAAAAAAATGGATAAAAGAGATGTGGTACTTATGTAGAGTGGAATATTACTAAGCCCAGAAATCAATGAAATAAGGCCAGTTGCAACAACTCCAAAGGAGTTACGTACGATCATTCTAAGTGACATAAGTCAAAAAGAAAAAGACACATATCATATCACTTAAAGATGGAATCAAAAATGGCTACACATGAAATAAATTACAAAAGATAAACACAGTCAAATATGTAGAAAACACATATAAGGCTGCTAAAGGGGAAAGGTAGGGAGGGGTGAGGCATTATCCAGGAGGTTGAAATTAGCAAATATATCCCTCCAAATACCAAACTGATAATCGAAAAGGCCTACACGGTACCTCAAATAACTGCACTCAGCACACTCAAGTCACCGGAAAAGAATATATACGACTGGTAAGAATCTGAAGAATTTATTGATGTCTCTCTACAGGTGAATCAAGTGCATGAACAGCAGTGAGAAACAAACCATTGAAAACCAGTTGTAACCAATATAATAAAAAATTAAAAAAAAAAGACAGTGAGACAGAAAAATTCTTACACCTTTTGCTCAGGGGCTGTTAATCAACATGGATTGAACACATACAGACCCACAACAGAATGACACATAAGGCTGGAAACTGTTCGCGCTAACAGAATTAGTGAGGTTGGGTGAGGAAATGCAGACGCTTTAAAGAAATACTGCCTGGTACTCATTCCATGGGTCACAAATCTGCAGGTTCAAGGGAACTGCCTACAGGTAAAACATGCATGGGAAATCCACAGGACTGTACACCATGTGAACGGGAAATGTGTCTAAAATGCACCTCATTTTTCATCTCCTGGTGTTTGGGTTCGCCATTCCAGCCACTTTACTAAAAATCTGCCCACTTGGAGAATCAGAGCCTTTAACCTCCTGTTTCGCACAGTTTGCAAATTGTGCAGAGGATGAACAGAAAGAAGGGGAACCAATGAGACACTAGTTCTGGGTGTTTGGACAGGCACATGTCAGTCTAATTTCCCATCGTGAAAAGTGCCGGCTGGGAAACACAATAGGGACTGAAGTAATCCTGCGGTTTTGCGGCCAGCTCACAAAAAAGCGAGTTGAAAATTGGAGCTCAGGGGCAGTGCAATTCAAAAAGCTGCAGTTATAAATGACGCCTAACGTCAAAAAATATATTGAGGTAAGGCAACAAACCGGCTCTGAATGCAAGGCAGAATTGCAGGAAACAGATTTCAAGAGGTAGACTGGTCTAGCTTTTAAAACACATGAAAAGCGGCAGAAATTCGACAATGATGCAGTTGCGCAAAAAGGGCGTATGCGTTTTTTCCTGAATATATTCAGGAAAAAACGCATACACCCTTTTTGGCCAATCAAGGAAGCAGCCAATGGAATTCCGAACAACAAAGAAGTCTATCTTCAAACTGTCCAAAGGGCCATCCGCAAAAACCGTGAAAACCAAAGAGGGAACTTCGACAATGATGCAGTTGCCCAAAAAGGGCGTATGCGTTTTTCCCTGAATATATTCAGGAAAAAACGCATACACCCTTTTTGGCCAATCAAGGAAGCAGCCAATGGAATTCCGAACAACAAAGAAGTCTATCTTCAAACTGTCCAAAGGGCCATCCGCAAAAACCGTGAAAACCAAAGAGGGAGGACAGGCCATGCAGAAAAGGGAGCCTTTTTACCCTGATGGGCGGGATGTAAATTGCCA
>NW_020174951.1:0-1681 GCF_003031525.2 Neophocaena asiaeorientalis asiaeorientalis
GGTTCTGTAAAAAAAGATAGACTCTTTCCTTAAAGGCTCTTCTTATTAATATCTTTTTGAATTTTATTTTCTTAAGCCATATCTAAATGAAAACTATATTAGCCAAATGGATGAAAAAAATGAACAGAGCATTTTGAATGAATATAACTATTTCAACATAAGCAAATTAGTACTTCACATATAAGGAAAATGTGGACATTGTCCTTTCCTTGTGGACACAGGTACTATGATGGAATCATATTTGTTGATTAATAACTTATATGGGTCAGAAAGTTAACAGTAAGTGGTGAATGAAAAATCTTTGATGCAGACATCCAAAAATGTTTGAAAACATCAAAGTTAAGCAAATGTTGATCAAACTGAGTTTTTCAAACAAGGACAAGTTGCGCATAAACTGAACGTAGTATTTAAAAAATTGCACTGCACATTTTGTTAAAAGCATAGGCTGTTTTACACTAAATTTCGTATTTCTTGTTATGCACATTTGGTTTTTCAACACATTGATTTATTAAACATATCTCAATGTGAATTGTTTATAAATAATTGTTGAACAAGTGAAAATAAATTTCAGAGTCGGGAAAAATACCGGCAACAAGTTTAATTACTTGTCAGTGAATAATAACTGCATTCAGACAATTTAGGATTGAGCTTCTTTTAAATTGAAAAAAAGTAGAAATCCTTGTTATTTTAAAGTCTTTAAAGTATTTGTTTAAGGATTACGTATGCTAATTAAGTGGTGTTGATTTTGGTTACCTTATCAGCACACAGTCCTCTGCCTATTAGATCATTTTGTGGACTGGTTTGATTTTAGCCAGATTATCCACTGAGCACATATACAAAGCGGGGAACTTTACATTAAAGAAACACTCGGAATGGGTTTTCAGCTGTGTCGACAAGGGATGATTTCTATCCAGGCCCTTTGTGGCTGAGTTGCACAAAGAGAGTATCTAACATTGACAGAATGCAATCCCAGGCACTCTTCCAAGTATTCCATCTGCATGATTTCATTCAGTACTGACAGCAACGCTATTAAGGTGGCTATTAATATTATTATCTTTATTTATTTATTTTACAGAAGAGGAAACTGGGGTGTACAGACGTTAACTTGTACGATGTCACACGGACAGAGGGAGGTGCACCAGGATTCAAACGCGCAGTTTGACTCCTGAGCCTGCAAACGTCTCTGTCTTGCTATTCTGTCCCATCTGTCAGTGCACTAGTCCGTTAGTACACTACTACGATTCACAGAACTTCATGTCTGTAACAACTGTGGCAAAACGAACGACGGATGTGCTTTGTGCGGCTGAAGATCCTAACGCCACTGACAAGCGCCAGCTCTCAGCTCGCAGGTGGGAGCTGGACAGGTCCTGTCTCCTAGGTAATGACTGAAGCACAGGCGGCCTATAAAGCACCCTTCTCCCCAGACCCACAGGGCTGATGTCATTTCCTTCGTTTGGGCGGTCGCACCAGTGACACGGCGGGCTGTAGGGCGGTGTTAGGTACCCGAGAGACCTGCGGCGCGGTATGTCACTTCCTCCCGGAGACGCTGTTTCCTAGCAACCGCTTCCCACCTGCGTTCTTAGTACAGCCTCCTCGCTCGCTGCAGAGTTGGTCTCAGAGAGCAGCCAGGCGCAGGCCCAGTAGAGGGGCCAACAGCTGGTTCCTCCGGTCGCGGGGAGAC
>NW_020174951.1:3316-6271 GCF_003031525.2 Neophocaena asiaeorientalis asiaeorientalis
ATTGGCAACAACCTATTGCACTCATTATTTAAATGAGTGCAATAATTGTAAAACTTATTTAGGATAATAACGTAATTGTAGAAATATTTTTGGATAACTTCAGTTTGAATTTTATTTTTCTGAAAACAAGTTTTATAGTAGAATTTGCTTTTTCTTTACAAAAACTCTGTTTATTACTCTGCTACTTAAAAGTGAAGATATAGCTCAATGTTCATATGATGCTTTTCTGGTTTTTGTTTGGCTTTGGGGGCAGGGAGGGAGTACTAAGTGTAGTAATGGAAATTCTCAAGCATGCAAAAAAGTCTGATTTGTTTTTTATATATTTCAGCCACCATCAGAGGTTGAATTATCCCTATCATTTGTTAGCCATTTTATAAAATTAGAGAATTAAAATAAACACTATGTCTGATGAAATTTTTAGCACAACTTTGGCATATACAAAGAGTCCAAAAGTCACCAAAAGAACTACTTTCCAGGTAAAGTATTTTTATTTTGAATAATTTTAAAAGGTAAGCACTGTATTGGGAATATTGGACTTGAAAGTGCTTCTATTCAATACAACAGTCCTGTGTAAAGCTGGAGTAAATCTATGTTTCTTTTGAAATTTTTCAGATGATTGTATTTGGGCTCCAGTATTACCAACTCTTCTGTGTGGCTTTAAGACTACCAAACTAAACTCAATACTAGGTTCTTAGTATATTAAAAGTTAAATTAGCTTTTAAAAGTTGAATAGCAGCTTCTAATTGCCATTTTCATATAAAAAATGTTTTTTTCCCCCCTGGTGTAACATTATAACATTTAGGCTTTCTCTGTCCAGTCACTACAATTTTGAACTCAGCCTCTAAATTTGCAGTATTGATTACATCTGTTAACAGCAATATGCTGAAACAAAAGATCATAAAGAATACCAGTTTCTTCCATAATGCCAATTTATAATGAACCCTAAGTTGAGTCCTTCAATTCATTTGCTTGGTGTTGTCTGTCTTCTTTAATTTAACCCAAAGCTCCACGAGGAAAGGAATTGTCTGTGTTGTTCTGCATTGAGTCTTAAGGGTTGGGTGCATGGCATAAGGTAGGCTTTCAGTGAATATCTGTTAAATGAATGAAACCTAAGTTTTAAGGCAGTTATTAATCAAGCATTATTTGTTTAAAGAATTAATTCAATATATGAGACCTCCACATTTGGGTAGAAATTGATTTCAATTATCTCATTTCAGGATGAACTAATAAAAGCAATTTCAGCTCGCTCAGCCAGACAAAGAAGTTCTGAATACTCAGATGACTTTGACAGTGATGAGATTGGTATGTGAGAACATGGGAAAGTAAACCACTTCTCTTATTTTTGCTTCTTTAGTTAGGTTTAGCCCAACCCTGCAAAAAAATCACTATGTTAAAATAATACCTATGAATTCACAGGTTTTAGATATCCAACATTTTAATGAATAAAAAGCCACTCTTAATTTTAAAGAAGTTGTATGATTGTCCTTGGTTTTTTTCTGAACGTGTGTATGAAAATAAAATTAAACTGACAGCAGATTTGCTTGTTTGTGGTAAACCATATTGTAGATAACGAGTTCATCTTTAAGGTCAACCCTATGAGGTAATAACTAGGGCCCATAGAACTAAACTTTGTGCACGTTAGGATCACTTTTATAATGCTTTTTATAAATCAAGGGTTTTTTGGCTATGACAGGGAATCAGTTTAAAAAACCCAGTATATCAGTACTGTATGGTTAATTTGGTTTCTTTTGATTATGTAAAATATTAATATTTTACATTTCAGGATAAACATACAAAATTCTAAACTTGAAATTCAGTGTTTTATACTTTCAGTGAATAACTCTCAATGTTCTCTGTAAAAGTAATCAGAACAATAGTTAAATCATTGCTTTATAGTTCGGTTAAGCATTCTTTATTATTCTTCTCATAGTAAAATCTAATACTGTGATATGGATGGAATTGCATTTCCAAAATTTTTATGAAAAAACATTATTAGAAAACTCTTCCATTTACAAATATTGTTGATTTTATGAAGTTTTTGAAAAACAAAAGAAAAGCTTTACAGTCCAAAATCTAATTTAAATGTCCCTGGCTGATTATTACTTTGAAGAAATTTTGAAGTTTTCTCAGAGCAAGCACAGTGCTTGGCTTGACAAACTATTCATACTCGATAAGTATGTTTTGAATAAATTAATGAAACTGAAATTTTTATTTTACTAATGCCAATAAAACCTGCCAAAGTTCGCTGTTTTTTAGGGCTGCAAATCTATTCACAGTTGTAAATTCATTTCCAGTCTTTAAGGTAATCTTTTTGATTGATGTAATCTTTAAAACTTTAAAATACGCTATTGAAAATATTTTTTCTCTTCTATTTTTCAGTTTCCTTAGGTGATTTTTCTGACACCTCAGTAGATGAAAATTCAGTTAAGAAAAAGATTAATGATTTTCATATATCAGGTGATGAAGAAAAGAATTCTCCAAAACTGTCTTTTTTGAAAACCAAGATTTAAGAAAAAGATTATCATATATCAGATGATGAAGAAAAGAATTCTCCAAAACTGTCTTTTTTGAAAACCAAGAAATCAATGATGTGAGGAAAGATGAGCCAGTAGTCTCTATCAAAAATGATGAGATGGCACCTGATGGTGGTAAAGGCATGATTGTAAATCCCTTATCTGAATCTCAAAATAAACAACAGGAAGTTGAAAAAGAGAAAATTAAAATGGAAACGAAACCTATAATTCTTCCAATCAAAAGCGCATCTTCAGGTAATTTGTTAGGTTACTGTAATTGCATTTCTTGAAAATTTATTTTAAGATAATCACAAAATACTTTATATGGTAGCTAATAGATTTTTTAAATTATTTATTTATTTATTATTTATATTTGGCTGCGTTGGGTCTTCATTGCCTATCACAGGCTTTCTCTAGTTGTGGAGAGCAGGGGCTACTCTTC
>NW_020174952.1:0-496 GCF_003031525.2 Neophocaena asiaeorientalis asiaeorientalis
CGGGCCTGCTAAGGAACGTCCTGGCGCGTATCCCTTCGGAAACTGTCTATGCCGAGTGTAGCGCGACAGACTGAACTTCTTCATGGGACATCTTGCAATCCCCTGCACTCCCAAAGTTTCAAGAACACCCTTTAAGCACGTGCAACGTGCCTGGTAAGTCTGACTCATTGCCCATGAGAAAAACCCTCGGCTTCAAATGCCATCTAGGACCTCCTGCCTGAATTCACCCTGTCCCCAGGATAAAGTTGGCTTGCATACCGACTTCCACTAAAGCCCAGTTCTTCGTGTAACACTGCAGGATTTTGAAGAGCCACAGGCCCGAGCCCTAGCTACGGCGTACCTTGATTGAGGCGGTTTGCTAGATGCAGAATACCCTGCTTTGAGGAGTTGATTCGGGGAAGACACCAGTGGCTAACCAGTATATATTTTGACTTCTTAGAAACCACAGGGATGTTTTCTGCGTGTGCCCGTGGAAACGGGGGCCTGATGCAACTAG
>NW_020174953.1:0-2108 GCF_003031525.2 Neophocaena asiaeorientalis asiaeorientalis
GTCCCTGCCCTTGTTGTTTAACCTTTTGGTTAAGTTTGTGATTTTAAGCTCCAACAGTTTGAAGTAAGGCTTATGAAGACTCAAGGAATTCAGCCCATTCCAGCAGAAAGTGGCCCAGGTCCCTATAGGTCCTTGGAACAGTCAGAGAGGGACTTCTATACCTCTAGGGTAGGCTATGGTCTGCAACACCTGTCTGGCAGGAAGAAGTTTCAGAAGAAGAGAGCTTCAGCCCATTACCCCTTAACAATAGGGCATCTAGTCTCTCAGGGGGCAATGAGACAGGCTGCGACCTGGAACCCTTTGCTACTGTGCTGCAATGCTTGCACCTGCATATACCTCTCCTCAAGCAACAAAATACAAGGAAACTATATGGGACAAAAAACAACTGCATGCATGTGCAGTTAGGGTAAATTTTAGACTAAAGGTACAAAGAGACCAAAAATCCCAATTGCCAATATAAAGAGCCTGGAGCAAAAGCAGTGGGTCAGGAACAACAGCTGGGTACTGCACACGCCCCCTGCACACACCACCACCAAGGGGTGGGCACACCACCTGAGCCACCCCTCCAGCACGACCACTGGTCACACCCCTACCTTCACTCCTTATAAGGAGCCAGCTCACACCCCCTCAGGGAAGGAGCAAGCAAGGAAATCTGTTGTTTGTTCTCTCTCCTCCATGATGCAGCAGGGGCCCCAGTAAAGCCTTGCCTAAATTTCTTGTCATATATAGCAGAGTCACATAAACTTTAGTTCTTCCATGAAGGACATGGATAACAGTGTCTGATGCACAGTCCTTAGCTGTTTTGCAGATACTAAAACCTGCACCAGAAGGAAGAAGCTAACTGCATCATGACCATGAGCATGTAGCCGCCAGACCAGCTGGAGCCTGAGTATTGATGTTAACCCCTGTGCTCTCAAAAGCTCTCAAAAGCCAAATACCAAAACAAATAGTGTTTTATAGACACATAGCTTGAACCACAGAATTTGGCTCGAGCATGTTGGAGTACATACATCTACTTTTAGTCCAAAGTTAAATAATTATCTCTCTTTTAAGGTATTTCAGACCTATAGCAACTACAGCTAAGTATCATAGCCTTCTATCAATTTTTCACCTGTTTCCTCCACCGCCCCAAAATAGTTGAGAAATTGAGAAGACATAAGGATTGTACAACGGGAAGCAGGGCTTTCAGGAGGATAAGATTTTAAAGGCTTATTGAACTTCTGAAATTGCATTTGTCAGTACACTTAGGCAAACTTAATGTCCAGAATAAATATTATATTTTTACAGCTTTGAATATTACTGTTTTGTCCTTGTCAAGAGTTTAGCTTGTAAAAAATTAATAAACAGACACCTGCATTAAATAGAGCCCGGAGACCAGCAGAGGGTGCTCTCACACCTTCCAACAGTAGAAGAGCCCTACAGGAGGAAGAAAGATTCTCTTCCTTCCTGGCGAAGACCCAGCCAATAAGAAGCCATGGCCTCTTTGTTTACAACAGTTCCTCCCAACATCCTTTTCCCCTCATAAAGGAGTTCTACTTCCCTTGTTATGCAGGAGCTTTCAGGTACCTCCCCAAGTTTGCAGACGTCAAATTGCAATTCTCTGCTGACCGTGAATAATCCCATCTTTGCTGGAGAAATATATGCAGTCTATTCGTCTTAGGTCTACACACTTCACAGTATTGCTGCCTTGAATCCATTTCGTTTGGCAAACTGACCTGCAGGGACCTTAGCTGACATTAGCCCCTCACGCAAGCATATCTCCTACACAGCTGCCCACAGAGTCACAAGTGAATAAGTTCCCAATATGACTCCCCTAACAGCCCTTCTGATCAACAACCCCCATGGCCTCCCAGGGCCTTCCCTTTTCGTTCTCCTTAGATAAGACCCCAAAGAAACTCACCAGACCCCGCTCTTCTGGCGTGAATTGACCAATCCAGCCTTTGTCCAGGAACCCCAAAGCACTACACCCATGACCCTAATAAAGGCATGCGCTCCAGTTCCTGTCTCTCTCACTCTGCATTCACCTTGATGCCCCCAATGGGCCTTCAAGGTGTACTGTGTCCTTCTTCCAGAGCCTCTGAGTAATTACTTCACTGTTTCAATTTCTC
>NW_020174954.1:0-3540 GCF_003031525.2 Neophocaena asiaeorientalis asiaeorientalis
TGAAAAAACTCCGTGGAGCCTTTTTTTTTTTAACTGCAAGAAGTGGCGGGTTTTTTCTGCGCCTGCGCCGGTTGGCTGGTTGAAGCTAGATCTGTTCCTTTCTTGGAGCCCTTTTTGAAAAGTTTCTGAGCAAAGACAGTTACAATTACAATAAAACAGTATAAGCTACAGTCCCCTCAGCCACGGATGTCCATTAATAGTATTTTGTGATCAATTTTCCCAGAGGCTTTTCTTCAAAATGTGCATTTTAAACATACCAAACTTCATTTTTGCATCGAACCTTAATTTCCCTTTTAAAGCCAGTTGTAGATTTTTCAAAATCATTTTCATATTTTTAGTCCTTTTACTGAAAACTAATGAAAACACAGTCTTAAATGTTGATGTTTTTGCAAATCATTGGTTTTAAGTACATTCACATTGTCGTGCAATCATTACTACCATCCGTCTCCAGACCCCTTTTCATCTGCAAAACTGAAATTCTGTACCAGTTGAAGAATAACTTCACATTCCCCCCAGCCCCTGGCACCATCATTCTTTCTGTCTCTATGAATTTGATTACTCTTGGTACCTCATATAAGTGGAATCATACAGTATTTGTCCTTTTGTGACTGCGTTATTTCACTTAGCATGTGTCTTCAACGTCCATCCATGTTGTAGCATGTGTTAGAATTTCCTTCCTGTGTAGGGCTGAATAATATTCCATAGTGTGATTATGCCACATTTTGTTTATCCATTCATCCATCAATGGACACTTTGGTTGTTTCCACATTTTAGCTATTGTGAATAGTGCTGCTATGAACATGGGGATACAAATATCTGTTTGAATCCCTGCTTTCAATTCTTTTGGATGTATACCCAGATGTGGAATTGCTGGATCATATGGTAATTCAATGTTTAATTTTTTTGAGACATCACTGTACTCCCAACATATTTTTTACAAAATCTCCTGCTTGTGACTGTGGTTCTCTCAAGGTTTCATAGAAATGATCTGGAGTAATCGGACCATCTTTAATATTTGATACCTGGATGAGAGCAAACTGTTTGGCATACTGGTCAGCCAAGGAATTTTCTTTTGTCTCATGGGTTTGTTCCCTAGTCTAAACTTTGAATATATAGATAAGACTACATAAAAATAAAATCTGTGCATCTGAAAACCTCAAATATAATTAAAAGGCAAAAAACAGAAAAAGTATTTTCAATATGTATGACAGAATGGGGGGTCAATTTCTACACATACAACTATTAAAGTCAATAAGCTGATTATTTTTAAAACATTAATAAATTCTGGTGAGGATATGAAAACTAAAAATTCTCATAGAATGTCGATGGCAAAACAAATGGGTATTATGTTTTGGCAATGTGCACCAAGAGTGTTAAAATGTTCATGCCATGCCACAACTATTGAAGCTCATGCGCCTAGAGCCCGTGCTCCGCAACAAGAGAAGCCACCACAATGAGAAGCCTGCACACTGCAAGGAAGAGTAGCCCCCGCTCGCCGCAACTAGAGAAAGCCCACGGGCAGCAACGAAGACCCAACGCAGCCCAAAATAAATACATAAAATAAAGTTTAAAAAAATTGTTCATGTCTTTCAATCTACTCCTGGAAATCTATTATAAACAGAGATGGTAAAAATATGTATGTACAAAAATATTATTTTCATTTTTCTGGAGGGATAATCTTTTTTTTATATATATATTTTTTAGCGTAATGCGGGCCTCTCACTGTGTGGCCTCTCCTGTTGCGGAGCACAGGCTACTCCGGACGAGAACAGATATCTGCTGTAAGTTTAAAGAGAACATATTTATCACACTGAGTCTTGTGGCTAGAAAATCTTTACCTACTACACATTATAGCAAATACTGACAATAGCACCAACAATAACAACAGGATAGCTACAAGTGCCAAGCTAAGAACCTGTTGGGTAATTGATGCTGTACACCACCCATGAGGCAGATGCTATTACTGCCCTCATTTTATGCCTATGAAAACTGTGGCACACAGAGAGTCAGCTGACAAGGGTCTTGGGGTTTCTCAATGAGGGTCCTTACATTCAGGTCCCAGTTCTGTCAGACTGTAGATTGCACACTGGTTTGCAGGATGCCTTCCTGCCCCCAATACAAGAATGAAATAAAATACTCACTGGGAAAGATGGTAAAACAGCCTGCAAAACTTTTTACGAAGTGTATTTATTCACAATAAAATGGTAAATGAAAGGGGGGAAAAGCCATATAGAAAATGGTTCATACACTACACCAGTATTATGACATGATAACATATTTACAAAGAAAAGCACCTGGAAGAAATCAGCTACTTGTTCATTAATTCAACAAATATATATTGAGAACACACTGCCAGGCATTGTTTTGTTAATGCTGCAAATACAATGGTGAGCAAAAACAAAGCAAAAATTATAGCACGTGTCCTTAGGACGGTTACATTATATTTCCCTTTGAGGTAAGGGTTCAGTGGTTATTCCTTCTTTCCATCTCAGTCATTAAATATACTTTCCCCCCACTCTTTCAGACTATGTATTCTTTTAGGAAGAGAAATGAAAATTTTTTTTTCAAGTCTCTTCAAATGATTTTTTTGAACACGTAACTCATGCTATATCTGAGATTAACAAAAGATGGTGAAGTCACACTGCAATATATGAATCTCATTGTGTTTAAACTGCACCGTTATAGATTAAAAATCTCTAAGGAAATTTATCACAAAGTAGTATTCATGGTCATCAGTGGGTGATGGGACTCTGGCTTAGATATATTTCTTTACTGTATTTAATCTGTCCTCAAAATTTTTTACAGGGAAGTTAAGTGACTGGCATAACTTAAGAATATAGTTACGAGGTCCACGAAACAATAGGGAAAAGCCAAAGACAGTACCATTAAGAGAAGCACAAATACAAGTTGCTAAGGAAACTAGGCAGCCACTTAGCAGAAAACCAATTTGAAAGGCAAAAATGTTTGGGCTCGGGGGGCAGAATTTTGTCTAGAGGCCCTCGTGAAAGTGCATACTTCAAGATTGAACCAGTAGGCAGTAAGAAAAATCCGCCACTTCTTGCGGTAAAAGGCTCCACGGAGTTTTTTCAAGCGCGAAGGGCGGGGGAGAAACGGGCCGAGCGGATGCACGGCGCAACACTGCCACCTGCAGACCAGAGAAACCGAACGCCACAAGCACGGAAGAAAATGCATGCTTTCTGCTGGTTTTCCGCGCCGACCGCTAGAGAACATGGGTGCCGAAACTAAGGCTGACGCCAGTAAGGACCACAGAAAGGAAGGGAACCGTTCCGATTGCCGGCGGAACCATCCTTGGTAGTGCAGCCTCCCCTCTAGTCCCGCCCCCGCAACCGTAGCAACAGCGGCAGGAAGTCAGGGCGCCCGGGAAGATCCGGCGCCAGGAGGGCGGGGCTGTGATCCGATTGGCGGGTTGTGGGCCTGCGTGCGGGAGCCCAGTGAGTTTCGTGCCAGTCTCCCCGTCCCGGTGTGCTAGGCTGTCTATCTCGGGCATTGTTCGGGTCCTGTCGCCCACTGCCTCAGCCC
>NW_020174954.1:3638-11871 GCF_003031525.2 Neophocaena asiaeorientalis asiaeorientalis
CCTGTGAACGCCCTCGTCCCGTGGCACACTGAGCTGTGCTCCTCTCAGCCCTCACTCTTCCGATCCGTCCCGGCGACCTCAGTGCCCGCGAGGCTCAGCCGGTCACCCCGGAGCCTCTCCGGCCTCAGCGATGTTCTTCTCCTCCCCACCCGAGCATCCCCCTGCCCACGGTCACGCCCTGGGCATCAGGAAGACCGCGGCCCTCATGGTGTATAGCATTCCTCCCTCTCATCACCCCCAACACGGCGTCCTGTCCTCCAGCTCCCTCGCTCTAGTGCAAGGGAGCACCGGTTCCCCACCAAGAAGAGAGAGACAAAAATGCAAGTTTCACCAGCCCCACCCATGGGCGGTGCAGGTCAGCATCGCCAGCTGGACCCGGGAGAGGAGAGCTGTCCTTCCCTCAGGGACCACCCAGGCCACTGTGAGCAACACAGGTGTGTCCTGTCGTAGATACCCTTCCCACATTACTGCCAGATGTACGACAAACATACCCTTTCCCCATCTTGGAAAGAAGAGAGGTGGGGTGGAAATGTGAGACTGAGCATTTTCACCAAAACAGACTGAGCATTTGTACATGTGGACCATTCACTTTATTGCATCCAACCACACTGTCCAGATTAGAAGTAAATTCAGTCAGTGGGGTTTTTTTCTCCCCTTACTAACCAGTTTGGAGGGTGGACACTCGTGATGAAGATCAGATCAGCCAGGGAGAATAAATACACCAAAGTGCCCGTGGAGTCTGAGGAGCATGAATGAGTCTGTGATCTCAGCAACCCCTCCCCACCAGCTCCTCTTGTGACCATGGGTCGCAGAGGCAAGAGTGGGGCCTGGAGGGGGAGGATGGAAGTCTTCCTGCAACTCCACTGCTGCTTTGAGACCACCACTCCCCACTCCTCGACTTGAAGAGTCACCTGTGAGGATCATGCCAATTCTCGACTCTGTCATCTATTCAACAGTCCTGATGATTCTTAGGAATTTTTGGAACCTGCATCCTGGTCTTTTTGGTTTGGGGAACAGAAAATTACATACCTTGCAAGCACACAGCCCTCTGCTTCTACTACCCTGCGTCTTTGATTCCTTTCCAGCCAAGCTTCTTGGAAGTGTAGGCTCCAGGAGCATCCTTATCTGGTTACCTCTCGATTCCTCCTCCATGTGCCCCATCCACGGGGCATCCCCTTGCTAACATCTCCCAAGAGCTCCATGTGCCAAACCGTAGTACCCGGTGCTGTACTGGCCACAGAGACATTCCATTTTTAAAAACGCTTTTCCGTGTCAGAGTCTGTGACAGCAGCTCATCCTGGCTTTCCTCCTACCTCTCGGTCCATTACTTCTAAGTCTCACTGTCTGTCCATTTACTTTGATCCCCTCCTAAATCTTGGTTTTCTTTTCCTCTGGTTTCCAACCTCTGCCCCATGCTCTTCCATTCTACACATGATCTTTGGGTGACCACATCACCCCCCAGAGCTTTTACCCATCTGACTTGTTTTCATCTGTATCCCCCTGTACGCTGATGGCTTTGCCCATCACCAAGTCTACCTAAGAAATCTCAGCTGGGCCCCCAGAGTCCGCACAGGCCGAGACCTATGGGACATCTGCACTCAGACCTCCCACAAGCCCTGCAAATCTGCTGCTGGCCCCAAACCAATGTTCCCCATCTCATGGATGGGCACTGCCATCTACCCAATTCCTTAAACCAAAATCCCGGGGATGCTGCTGGGTGTGATCTCCACCGCGCCATGACTCCCCTGGACCTGCTTTGGAAAAGGCTAACCCGTGATCTTCATGTTGCCACAGATGTGGATCGTTTCCTCTGTGAGGCCTCGTTCTTGGCAGACACACTCTGAGTGGGTCCTGAGCACAGGCCTACGCCCTGTTTTGGATCTCCGAGGAGAACCTGGGCACTGTAACACGCCTAATAGATTGAAACCCTTGTCTTTAGCGAGACGATGAGTCAGGACATAGCAGTGTAAGCCCATCATTTGGGAATGTGCAGATAAATATCCAGAAGAGATCCCTGAAAGAGAACGTTTGTGCAGGTGGGTGTTCATGGGTGTGCATGAAACAAGGGATTGCTCAGTTGTGCTTTTCACAATAAACATCCTGGTCCTATTTGGTCTTTACCTGAGCACGGGAGTTAATTTGATAACATAAATTATACTAAAAAGTTTAAAAATGCAACTCGGCACACTCAGCAGATAAGCCGACAGCTGATCCTTCTGCATCAACGGCTACAATTCTCAGCCACCTTTAATTTTCAAAGAACTATTCTGATCTCTCACATGAAGTTAGCTCCACAATGTTTCAGAAATGTTTTCAAGTAACTAAGCACAAGGGATCCTGACAAGAACTAAAAAGTACTAAGCTTCATTAGCAAAAGCAGGATTTTAACTGTAAAGTTTTGGATTCAGGAACATGGAGCAGAGCAAGTACGAGGTCAGTTTTAAAACAAGCGTTGGACACGTTGTCCCTTTCCTCAGCCTAAGGTATCTGCGAAGCATAGCGGGTCATGGTGAAAACCTGCTTTCCTTGTAGAGAGGAGTCTCAAATTTCAAATCTAAAATGATTTCCTCCTGTAAGGATGGTTCTGTTTCCACAGCTGCAATCTCGGCTTTCATAAGAGAAGTTTTCAGATAATGCTCATGCTGGGGCCACATTCCAGACCTACTACTTAAGACTCTCTGGGGGATGTCCTGCTTTTAAAGCCTCTCCAGGGGAGATCTGATGCACAGCTTAGGTTGAGAAGCATAATTGCATGATGCTTCACCTGTCCTGGTTTTAAATAGAATCTTGAGCTTCAGAACCATGTTTGTTACTAATGAAATTTTTAAAAAATTTTATAATGTGTCTTCTGAGATCTGTTTTCTTTTAATGTTTGTTTATTTATTTATTTGGCTGCGTCGGGTCTTAGTTGCGGCACGTGGGATCTTCGTTGCCGCACACGGGATCTTTTGTTGCGGCGTGCGGGCTCTTTGTTGTGGCACGCCGGCTTAGTTGTCCTGCGGCATGTGGGATCTTAGTTCCCCGACCAGGGATCGAACCCATGTCACCTGCACTGGAAGGCGGATTCTTAACCACCGGACCACCACGGACGTCCCCTGAGAGCTATTTTTGACATATTTATTTCACAGCCATATTTAGAACAATTTCAATGACTCGGTTGTGTGTCATGCCCCCAAGTCCCCTTCCTTATCTGACACTCAGGCAGGTGGAGGGGAGGGAACGGACCTCAGTCCTGGGGGCAGAAGGAGGCTGGATGGGGTTCCGTTGTCTTGGTTACCACTCTGCTGAGCATCCCCCCTGGGCTGCTGAGCTCAGGCAGGGGGCCTCATGCCCAGGCTACAGGTATTCCTGTGACCAGAAGTTGGAGCTAAGGGCTGAGATCCGTTACCAGAGAAATGCAAGCTGGGTCCATGAGATTGGAGAAGAATGGAAAAACAGCTAAGTAGAATTTCAGACGCAGGATGGAGTATGGGAGCCTGCCCAGAGCCACTGACTTGTGGTCACACAAAGGGCGCCTGTGCATGAACACACAGAGGCACGCTAGACATGTGTGCTCACTAGCAATTCTGTCCTGACGCGCACAGGGACTGTTTCTGGAGGGAGCATCTAGCACATATGGAGGAGGCCGGACCCAGAACGTGGAAGGGTGGTGGTGGGGGGATTCCTCATTGTGACAAAAGCAATGGCATATCTTTTCCCGCAAGACTTACTTGGACATCTGCATTACATTTCCTAAACTGCTTTATGGAGGTATAATATACATACCACAAATCACACCCATTTAATGCACCCAATGCAGTGACTTTTAGTAAATTTACGCAGTTGTGCAACCCTCACCATAATCCAGTTGTGGCACATTGCCAGAACCACAAAGAGATTCCGTGTACCCATCAGCCGTCAATCCCCAATAGCACCTCCAGGCCCAGGCATCCTCTAATCTAATTTCTCTCTCTAGATTTGCCCTTTCTGAGCATTTCATGTAAACTGACTCCTGCAGGAAGGGGCCTTTTGTGTCTGAGTTCTTTCACTTAAGCATAATGCTTTGGAGGCTCACCCATGCTGTAGCAGAAAGCAGAAGTTCATGTTTTGCACGATGCACAGGCTAGAGCCTTCAGTCAATGTGGGATAGAAGTGGCTGAAGCAGACATCCTTGCCTTGGCCTGGATCTCAAGAGGAAAGCATTCATTCTAACACTAGTAAACATGACAGGACGAGAGCTGGATGTTTCTCGGGGATGTCCTTCAGCACAGTGAGGACGATCCCCTGTATCCCGAGTTGGTTGACTGTTTTTTTTTTTTATCATGAATGGGTCTTGAATTGTGTCAAATGCTTTTTCTTTGTCTACCAAGGTGACAGGTGGTTTCTGTCCTTCATTATATTAACATGGTGCTTGCCTTAACTGAAGTTGAATGTTAAACCAATATTGTAATCCTGGGATAAATGCTGCATAGCCCTTTGCAAATGTTGCTGGATTTGGTTTGCTAATATTTTGTTGAGGATGTATGTATCACTATTCATGATAGATATTGGTGTATAGCTGTCTTGTGACGTCAAGTCTGGCTTCGGTAGTGGGGTAATACTGTTCTCACAGGATGAGTTAGGAAATGCTCCCTCCTCCCTCCTGTCTATTCAGGAAGAGTCTGTGAAGGATGGATATTATTTCTTCTTTAAACATTTGATAGAATTCACCAGTGAAACCAGGAGGCCCAGGGCTTCCCTTTGTGGGAAGGATTTTAAATGAATGATTCGATATCTTTACTTGCTATAGGTACATTCCAATTTGTTATTTGGCCATGGCGGTTTGTTTTTTCTTTTTTAAAATAGATCTTTATTGGAGTATAATTGCTTCACTATACTGTGTTAGTTTCTGCTGTACACCAAAGTGAATCAGCCATATGCATACATAGGTCCCCATATCCCCTCCGTCTTGAGCCTCCCTCCCACCCTCCCTATCCCACCCCTCTAGGTCATCGCAAAGCACCGGCCATTGCGTTTTAAGCCAACTCTCATCCAATATTTTCTGGCCTCTTGGTGCCTGTGGCTCGGTCTCTGGCCTAGAATTTGACATGCTGGACATGTCTGGACATCACAGGATTCTGGCTCCTACTCTGTAACTTGGGAGAGTACGCTGTCTCAGATGGGACCCCCAGACCACCTACACCCAATACACAGGTTGGGGATACAGACTTTGAGGTGGGGATGGGGTGGCGCTGCTGATTCCCTCATTTACACCCGCCCATCCATCCTCCAGGCGCCCTCATGCAGGCTGTGGGTAATTCTGCACTTGGGACTGGCCTCGGCAAGTACCCAGCATACCCTGCTCCGCTCCCCCCACCCCCGCCGCCATGTCCACTTCATCCCACCCTGATCCTTGTCACTCCTCTCGTCTCCTAGCAACCCAGCCTCACAGGGGATCAATGATGCACTTGCCACCACATCTATGGGTGTCAGATCTCTGTCTGATTAATGACTCAACTCCCAAGGGCAGGGACTGGCTCTGCAATTCCTCCTCACCTCCCCGTCTCAACAGCCAGCCTGGCGTGGAGTGGGGGGATGTAACGGATACAGTGAAGACCTTCATGATTGGCTAAATGGTTGATTGTGGTTGGCAGGATTGACCTGGGTTGGCTGCTGGAGTGAGCCCATGACATCACCACCCTGGTGAACTCGTGCCAGGTGGGGATGGTTATCCCCGCCCCAGTGCATTGTGGGCAGGATCAATGATGTATCTTACCCAGACTTGGTGCCACCAGCTGTGAACGGACACTGAAGTCACCAGCTCTTCCCACTTCTCCCCAGCCTTTACGGAGAGAACAGTTGGGGATGCTTAAGAGTGTGGGCTCTGACAGAAATAAACCCCTATGACAAAGGAGCCAAGAATATACATTAGGGAAAAGGCTGCCTCTTCAATAAATGGTTCTGGGAAAACGGGACCACTTTCTTACACAACATACAAAAATAAACAAAAAATGGATTAAAGCCTAAATTGTAAGACCTTAAACCATAAAACTCCTAGAAGAAAACATAGCCAAGTATGCTCTTTGACACTGGTCTTAGCAATAATTTTTGGGATATGTCTCCTCAGGCAAGGGCAGCAAAAGCAAAAATGGACAAACGGGAGTACATCAAACTAAAAAGCTTTTCCACAGCAGGGGAAACCGGCAACCTGCTGAATGGGAGAAGATATTAGCAAGTGATATATCCGAAAAGAGGTAGATAGCCAAAACATCTAAAGGGCTCACAGAACTCATTATCAAAACAAAACAAAAAACAAACCAAGAGCCCGATTAAAAAGTGGGGCAAAACACTGAATAGACATTTTTCCAAAGAAGATAATACAGATGGCCAACAGGCATATGAAAAGATGCTCAACATCACTAATCATCAGGGATTGCAAAATCAAGACCACAATGAGGTGCTTCCTCATACCTGTCAAGTGGCTATTATCAAAAAGACAACAAGAAGTAAGAAATGTGGGCGAGGATGTGGAGAAAAGGAAACCCTCATGCACTGTTGGTGGGAATGTAAATTGGTGCAACCACTATGGAAACAGTGAGGGTTTCCTAAAAAACCTAAAACTAGAACTACCATATGATCCAGCAATTCCACTTCTTTTGCGGTACGCGGGCCTCTCACTGTTGTGGCCTCTCCCGTTGTGGAGCACAGGCTCCGGAGGCGCAGGCTCAGCGGCCATGGCTCATGGCCCGAGCCGCTCCGCGGCATGTGGGATCTTGCCGGACCGGGGCACGAACCCGTGTCCCCTGCATCGGCAGGCGGACTCTCAACCACTGCGCCACCAGGGAAGCCCCAATTCCACTTCTTGGTATTTATCTGAAGAAAACAAAAAACACTAATCACAAAAGCTGTATGTACCCCTCTGTTCACTGCAGCATTATTTACCCTAGCCAAGATATGGAAGTGCCCATTGATAGATGGATCGATAAAAAAGAAGTGGTATACATATACACAATGGAATATTACTCAGCAATAAAAAAGAATGAAATCTTGCCATTTTCGACAACATGGATGGACCTAGAGGGTATTATGCTAACTGAAATAAGGCAGACAGAGAAATACAAATACCACACGGTTTTATTTGTATGTGGAACCTCAAAAACAAAACAAGTGAGCACAGGGAACAAAACAGAAACAGAGTTAGAGACACAGAGAACAAACTGGTGGTTGCCAGAGGGGGAGCGGGTGGGGAGTTGTGTAAAATAGGTGAAGGGATTAGGAGGTACACACTTCCAGTTATAAAATAAATAAGTCACGGGGATGGAATGTACATACACGGAATATAGTCAATAATATTGTAATAAGCCTGTATGGTGACAGATGGTAACCAGACTTATCGTGTTATTCATTTCCTAATGTTTAAAAGTGTGGAATCACTTTGTTGTGCGCCTGAAACTAATGTAATATGGTATGTCGGATTTAATTAAAAAAATAAAGAGTGTGGGCTCTGAATCGAGTATGCCTAGGTTTGTGGGTCACTCCTCCTCTGACGGCCTGTGTGACTCTGAGCAGCTCCCCTAGCTTCTCTGTAGTCTCTGCTTTCCCACCTCATCAACTAGGATTATTTTACATTGAGCCTGCTATCACAGTTGAGGCATCTTGGGCACAGAGAGGTTAGGTCAGCTACCCCAAGTCATTCAGGTAATACGTGTTTGAGCCCCAAAGGCAAGGAATACTCAACAAGTCCAAACTGAATCCATCCACAACCCCTCCCCACATAGCTGCACCTCCTCTACTGTTGCCTAACTCAGGGCAAGGCAGCCTTCTCCCCAGCTGCTTAGGCCAGAGATCCTTAAGGCCATCCTTGCCTGCTGCCTCTCTCTCACCACCCTCTCAGTCATCAAGCCCCACCTTTCTGTCTCCTAAGTCTTTCTAAGCAAGATCCTGACACTTCTCTCCATCGGCACAGTGAGTTCCACGTCACCCTCATCTCTCTCCTTGACCACCACCAGCAATCCTGATGTTTTCCAACGCATTGTCTATCCTACTGCCTGAGGAAGCTTTCTTAAGTCCTAACCTGGGCATGACAGCCCTGCCCAAAACTCTGCAGGGGCTGCCCGCTGCTCTTAGGATAATGTCCAGCCTCCTGGACTAAGCACAGCAGGCCTTGCCTGCCCCCAAACGCCTGATCTTCACCAGACCCCCTCCTTCTGCTCCAAGCCCCACTTGATATTCCAGCGCACCCAGACCTCTTTCTGTTCATCAGATGGCTGGTGTG
>NW_020174954.1:12030-16100 GCF_003031525.2 Neophocaena asiaeorientalis asiaeorientalis
CGTGCTGTTCCCTCCATCTTACATGCCCTTCCTCCCTCCTCATCTGTCTGATTCCTTCTTAGGTTCAGCTGTCAGGCTGGGTAGAGCAATTTCCATTTTTCCTGAGGAGTACCTGGATGAAAAGTCACAGTTAGCAGATTTGATATTTTTACCGAATGGAAGGTGATGGAGATTTCATTATGAATTCCCCACACGGACACACGTTTCACTGTGGTTCACAGTGAGCTGATTTGAAATGCAATCTGATGGCTGAGTTTTTCTGGGAAAGGCTTCCTTGCTAAGAACAGGACACAGACAGAAAAGCTCTCTCGCCTTATGTTATACGGGCCCACTGTTGCCTTTGAATATGACCTTTGGAATTTGGCCACAGTTTTGGAAGCATAGAGGGATCCAGGGTGACCACCTGCTTCACAGTGAGGAGGGATAAGCTGAACAATGGGGAAAAAAGTCTGTCACTTTATGGTATCTGTGACCCAGTAAATTGAACAGGCTTTGAACTGCCCTACCCATGGACTTTGTTTTGATGAGATTTTCACTATAGTTTATAGTCTGAGTTTCTGTTAGGACAGGAGAAAGTATATTAACGGGTCCTCCCCATGCAAGGGTTTGATTTACTAGTCCCCTGTGGTCATCAGGGAGGCAAGGACCAGCTGCGCGCTCCGTATGGGGACCCTCTTAGGGAATCTGACAGCACCTTCCTGCAACTCCTTAGGTGTCCCCACTGCTGGTTCTGCCTGTTACAGACTCAACTGTGAGGACTGACTTCATTCAGTACAACTCCTCTGAGCAGAGCACACCTAAGTATGAAATGAAGTGTGTGCCTTTGATATGTAAAGACAATTAAAAAGATGGAAATGGCACCAGTTCCACCGCCACTACCCCAACCCCCACCCCAGCCAGAGGGTGGAGTAGATGCCCAGAGGCCCCCGGCATGCTTGCGTCCACACTGATGTGTCCCTAACACAGGGCGCAGTGTAAAATGGTTCACCCGGAGCCTAGTTACTGAGCTAACGGGAGCCGGGCATATGCGGTTTTACTCCCCATAGATCCAGAGAAGTATGAACCCCCGCCTTCCATAGACAAGGAAACAAGCTCAAAGAGGTTAGGTCGCTGATGCAGTAAAGGCTGGATCTGGCAGTCAAGCCCTAGTTCTGCCCGACTGCAAAGCCCGTCTTCTTTGCGGTCACGACAACCCACTTGGCTTGTGATTCAGGTGCCGAGATGCAGATGTTGTTCCGTGACAGGAAAGTCATCATTGTCCCAATACCATGTCCACCTGTGAAATGCAGGAACCCAGTCGGGCAAAGCCACCCTGAAAGGTTCTAAGACGCTCTCTGTGTTTGCCTTCGCAGGAGCTGCCTTGCAGCCAAGAAACTGGAGTCCACCGGCGCAAAAGGATTGCCTCAGAGCCAACGGCCGGGCAGGACTTCAGCCTCCCCTGTGGCGGGGGGGGGCACTCTGCCATATCAGAGAGGCTTTGCAATCAACCCTCCCCCAGTTATATCTCCACCAGTCTCACTCTATTTATCAGATGGAAGGAACTGAGAGGCAAGCAGAGGCAGAGGAAGTGTTTTTAGTGGCTGCATGACAGCTCTGGAGCTGACCCAGCTGCCATGGTGGTCTGGAGCCAACAGACTGAGAATGGAAATCTGGCTCCACCCGTGTTCATGTCTCTGCTCTTCAGCTTGTGTCTGTAAACTGTGGGTGATCGAAGTGCCACCTGAAGAACCTCCCCACCCCTGAGAAGTGTGTCCTGACCAAACACCCACACACCACACGCCCCCGACCCCCGACCCCGCACACTATGGCAGGGGGTCAGAGGCTCTCTTCTGTGTTCCTAGGGTTCTATGATTTAAATCCTGCCATGGCTTTTCTCACACAACAGGGGGCAGTCATCTGCTTGCAGGTTGCAGCCCCCATCATCCCTGCATCCCCAAACTGGCCCCAGTAGCGGAGACCTAGTGTCCGGTCGGTGCTTCGAACTTGTTTCCTCAGTGAATGAAGGACCTCGACTCAAATGTACTTGGTCAATAAAGGGTAGCTCTTCTTGGACCAGTTATTTCTGCGTTAAAAATGACACAGGAGAATGGAGTAAACAGGGCATATCTCGAGTCAGATTCTCTTCCCTTTGGTGGGGGGAGGAGCATTGCATCTTTCATACGATCCCTAATTCCGGAAACTCCTAACCAAAGAGGCTGCAACGTTCATTACACACGTGTGGGTCACTCTGTTGCCCCATCAGCCACAGTTCTGGCCTCACAGTGGAACTTGGGTCAAGATCCTTAAAGCACCGGTCAGTTCACTGAATGTTTCCCAAGTACCAAGTGGCTGGTGCCCAGTGTAGGCCCCGCAACTACGTGTCCAATCGATGGACTGTTGAATGAACGCAGGCTGCTAGTGGAGTCTGTGATGCTGTGCCCAGAGCACAGGTGGCCATGGAGTCAGGGACCTGAGCTCAGTTAGGAAGGGCATGTCAAGTCCAGGTGAGGCCATCAGTCTCACTCGGAGCTGCCCCTCACGCGGTCCTCCTAGTTCCTTGCTTGCTCCACCTCGACTCTCTCTGCTCTTCCCCCACGTCCTGCCTCTCACTCCTTCTAAGGCCTGGCACAGGCTTGTCATTCAGTATCTATGATCCCTCCTTGTCCTTGTCAGTCAGCTGACTGAGCAGATACCCAGCTGACCATTTTTTTTTGTTTTTTATGTATCCCCAGACATCCAGCACAGTGCCTTGACCATAGTTGGAGCTTGGTGAACGATTCAATGAATAAAGTCACTGTTTGTCACACACACACACACACACACACTCACCATCAGACTTATCCGGATCAGTGCACAGTGTCTGGGCAGCCACCCTGACCTGGATTAGGACATAAGGAGCACTGGTAGTTTTGCTAGAGGGCAACTTTGAGCTTCCCTCAGGTGCCACAGCACCACTCTCAGCAGGGCTAAGAAGCTGTCTGTGTCTGTTAGGGGTAAAGACTGAGACTTCCTGCCTTCAGACACTCAGCACCCCCTGGTTAGGGTTGATGGCGGTTCCTCAGAACGCTCATCACTAAAGTGCCGTGACGCCCTCCCAGAGCTCAGACCAGGGAGCCTTCTCCCAACAATAATGGAGTACCCTACCCTGTTACAGAAATGGGAATTATAGCTGTTTACCCCTCTTAATGTGGTTCCTCCCCTTTGCATTCACGTCCACATTTCTTCCTTGAGTCACCCAATCCAACTCTGCTAATTCCCAACGGGTTACTGCACCAAGCTGCACCTGCATCTCACTTGCTGTGCATGGCTCTACCTGGGAGGGTCGGATCTACCTACTGAGCTACGTATTTTCTGTCTCCCTTCCCTTCTGAATCTGGAGGCTCCCAGGCACCAAGAAAAGTGCTCCAGTTGGCCCACAAAAGGGGCGGTGCTGCAGGGGAGGCTGCGACTCTCATCCACAGCCTGGGTCAAAGCAGGACTGCGTTACAAGCGCCACACGCTGCCCCACCGCGCCACGGGAGCCAAAAGAGCAAAGGTCTAAGAAGTCCTAATACAGACACTTATGTGGATAGAACACCAGTCTCTTCCTAGGGACCTGTGAGTTGTTGTTTGGTTTGGGCTTATATCGTCCGTGGCCTTTTTCACAACGCTTGCAGACTTAGCTAACCTTCCATCAGGACCTCTCTGCTCCCCCCACACCCCACACCCCCCACTGTACCAAAGATCATACTCCTCACTTAAGTGTGCTGACTGGGTTTTCACTTGGCAAGGATACCAAAACAATTTTTTTTCATCCTGAAACGTCAAGATACCTAAGAGAACAGGTCTTCAGAAAAACTAGTTTTAAATTATAATAGAAAAACTGGCTACGTAACAATGAAGATACAGCACATCAAAAGGTTATTTGGGGGCTTCCCTGGTGGTGCAGTGGTTGAGAGTCCGCCTGCCGATGCAGGGGACACGGGTTCGTGCCCCGGTCCGGGAAGATCCCACATGCCGTGGAGCGGCTAGGCCCGTGAGCCATGGCCACTGAGCCTGCGCCTCCGGAGCCTGTGCTCCACAACGGGAGAGGCCACAAAAAAAAAAAAAAA
>NW_020174954.1:16429-48316 GCF_003031525.2 Neophocaena asiaeorientalis asiaeorientalis
GGGGGGGGCACTCTGCCATATCAGAGAGGCTTTGCAATCAACCCTCCCCCAGTTATATCTCCACCAGTCTCACTCTATTTATCAGATGGAAGGAACTGAGAGGCAAGCAGAGGCAGAGGAAGTGTTTTTAGTGGCTGCATGACAGCTCTGGAGCTGACCCAGCTGCCATGGTGGTCTGGAGCCAACAGACTGAGAATGGAAATCTGGCTCCACCCGTGTTCATGTCTCTGCTCTTCAGCTTGTGTCTGTAAACTGTGGGTGATCGAAGTGCCACCTGAAGAACCTCCCCACCCCTGAGAAGTGTGTCCTGACCAAACACCCACACACCACACGCCCCCGACCCCCGACCCCGCACACTATGGCAGGGGGTCAGAGGCTCTCTTCTGTGTTCCTAGGGTTCTATGATTTAAATCCTGCCATGGCTTTTCTCACACAACAGGGGGCAGTCATCTGCTTGCAGGTTGCAGCCCCCATCATCCCTGCATCCCCAAACTGGCCCCAGTAGCGGAGACCTAGTGTCCGGTCGGTGCTTCGAACTTGTTTCCTCAGTGAATGAAGGACCTCGACTCAAATGTACTTGGTCAATAAAGGGTAGCTCTTCTTGGACCAGTTATTTCTGCGTTAAAAATGACACAGGAGAATGGAGTAAACAGGGCATATCTCGAGTCAGATTCTCTTCCCTTTGGTGGGGGGAGGAGCATTGCATCTTTCATACGATCCCTAATTCCGGAAACTCCTAACCAAAGAGGCTGCAACGTTCATTACACACGTGTGGGTCACTCTGTTGCCCCATCAGCCACAGTTCTGGCCTCACAGTGGAACTTGGGTCAAGATCCTTAAAGCACCGGTCAGTTCACTGAATGTTTCCCAAGTACCAAGTGGCTGGTGCCCAGTGTAGGCCCCGCAACTACGTGTCCAATCGATGGACTGTTGAATGAACGCAGGCTGCTAGTGGAGTCTGTGATGCTGTGCCCAGAGCACAGGTGGCCATGGAGTCAGGGACCTGAGCTCAGTTAGGAAGGGCATGTCAAGTCCAGGTGAGGCCATCAGTCTCACTCGGAGCTGCCCCTCACGCGGTCCTCCTAGTTCCTTGCTTGCTCCACCTCGACTCTCTCTGCTCTTCCCCCACGTCCTGCCTCTCACTCCTTCTAAGGCCTGGCACAGGCTTGTCATTCAGTATCTATGATCCCTCCTTGTCCTTGTCAGTCAGCTGACTGAGCAGATACCCAGCTGACCATTTTTTTTTGTTTTTTATGTATCCCCAGACATCCAGCACAGTGCCTTGACCATAGTTGGAGCTTGGTGAACGATTCAATGAATAAAGTCACTGTTTGTCACACACACACACACACACACACTCACCATCAGACTTATCCGGATCAGTGCACAGTGTCTGGGCAGCCACCCTGACCTGGATTAGGACATAAGGAGCACTGGTAGTTTTGCTAGAGGGCAACTTTGAGCTTCCCTCAGGTGCCACAGCACCACTCTCAGCAGGGCTAAGAAGCTGTCTGTGTCTGTTAGGGGTAAAGACTGAGACTTCCTGCCTTCAGACACTCAGCACCCCCTGGTTAGGGTTGATGGCGGTTCCTCAGAACGCTCATCACTAAAGTGCCGTGACGCCCTCCCAGAGCTCAGACCAGGGAGCCTTCTCCCAACAATAATGGAGTACCCTACCCTGTTACAGAAATGGGAATTATAGCTGTTTACCCCTCTTAATGTGGTTCCTCCCCTTTGCATTCACGTCCACATTTCTTCCTTGAGTCACCCAATCCAACTCTGCTAATTCCCAACGGGTTACTGCACCAAGCTGCACCTGCATCTCACTTGCTGTGCATGGCTCTATCTGGGAGGGTCGGATCTACCTACTGAGCTACGTATTTTCTGTCTCCCTTCCCTTCTGAATCTGGAGGCTCCCAGGCACCAAGAAAAGTGCTCCAGTTGGCCCACAAAAGGGGCGGTGCTGCAGGGGAGGCTGCGACTCTCATCCACAGCCTGGGTCAAAGCAGGACTGCGTTACAAGCGCCACACGCTGCCCCACCGCGCCACGGGAGCCAAAAGAGCAAAGGTCTAAGAAGTCCTAATACAGACACTTATGTGGATAGAACACCAGTCTCTTCCTAGGGACCTGTGAGTTGTTGTTTGGTTTGGGCTTATATCGTCCGTGGCCTTTTTCACAACGCTTGCAGACTTAGCTAACCTTCCATCAGGACCTCTCTGCTCCCCCCACACCCCACACCCCCCACTGTACCAAAGATCATACTCCTCACTTAAGTGTGCTGACTGGGTTTTCACTTGGCAAGGATACCAAAACAATTTTTTTTCATCCTGAAACGTCAAGATACCTAAGAGAACAGGTCTTCAGAAAAACTAGTTTTAAATTATAATAGAAAAACTGGCTACGTAACAATGAAGATACAGCACATCAAAAGGTTATTTGGGGGCTTCCCTGGTGGTGCAGTGGTTGAGAGTCCGCCTGCCGATGCAGGGGACACGGGTTCGTGCCCCGGTCCGGGAAGATCCCACATGCCGTGGAGCGGCTAGGCCCGTGAGCCATGGCCACTGAGCCTGCGCCTCCGGAGCCTGTGCTCCACAACGGGAGAGGCCACAAAAAAAAAAAAAAAAAGGTTATTTGGGCATTATCTGGAATTTCACACTCAAGAGAAAAACACTTAATATGTGGTCTACTGCCTTCCAGGTTTTTTCTCTGCATTTTTAAAAATTAGGAGATGGGGGGAGGTAATGTCTTCATACTTTTGTGTCTGTTGTTCTGTTTATCATTATAGTATGGTTATGCTACTTCCCATAATGATGAGGATGAGGATGCTGATACTGATGTCGGTAGAAGCAAAGACATGTATAGAGCTTGATATGGACCAGGAACTGTTCTCTGTGACGTGTGCATATTGACACGACACCCTGTGGTCTTTCATGCACTTAGGAGACATCATGCTCAATCCATACACAGATCCATGGTAATCTGATTCATGCCGATGGACATGTTCACTTGCCTTTTGATCCAGAGGACGCTGGACACTGCAGTGTATTCCAGATTTGGGGGTCAGATACCACACCTCTCTGTTTCTTTCAGGCCTGCGTAGCAATCTGACTCAGTTCTTGCCGGCCAGGTGACTTTGGGCAAGTTCCTTCACCCGTTAACCTCTACGTGTCTCAAGCTTCCTCATCTGCAAAAAGGGATGATAACATTAAAAATGCTTACCTCATAATGTTGCTGTGAGTACTCAGAGACGTTATTACACTTATACACATAGAGAGTTAAACACAGTCCAGAAGGGTGAGCTTTTATTCTTGTGTCTCTTCACTTCGGTTTCTGCTTGTACCCATATCCCTCTCTCCCTGTCCCCGTTGCTTTCTCCTCAACCACTCCCGCTGCACTCTCTCTCCCCTTTGCCCCCCTACTCAGACTCTCCATCCAAAAACACTGTTTACCATCTCCTCAGGATGTAACTCAGAAAATATTCATACCATCACCCTTTGGTTAAAAAAACGTGAATATTAGTGGAAGAAATAAGAAACACCATAAAACCGGCAATGTGAAAACTACACAAGAAATAAAGTCCTACTGATGAAAGTTTGAGTATTGATACTTTTGTATCTTCATCAGATTCAGATATTCAGAATTTGATACAGGAGAATTAGGCTTCATAAAAATAATGCCCCCCCCCCAAAAAAAAGGGCTATATGATGAGGTCCTTGGGCCTTTAAACTTCCCTCTGGAATGTTTTTTAAAATGTATATACTCATGTTCTACTACAATCGTCCAGTGATCACTTACTTTCCCATCATACAAATCATACGAAGAGGTCATTAGACTTCTAATTTCCTAGAGAATAGGCACTAAACTTTTCCATACGAGCCCCTGATGAAACCCCAGCATTGTATTTAGGCTTCACAATATCCCCATATATATACACACACACACACACACACACACACACACACACACACACACATATACCCACACCCATGCCCCATACATTCAGTTCTTGAGTCCCTGAGGGGCTGAAGTGATAGTGCAAAGTCCATGTGGTGAGTCAAAGGTGGTCTTGACATTGTCTCTCTGGAACACTCTCCAGGGAAATGTGGGAACGGTAACAATATTAACAGCAGTAATGACAACAGCTAGAATTCACCAGGAACTTGTCACATGATGAGCACTGTCCTGACAACTTCCCATGTCTTAACATGGTCAGTGCTCTAAGCTACTTACTGGCCTTGAGCTTGATGCAACACACCAGTGTCGCTTGGCAGCTGAGGTTGTACACGCCTACAGGAATGAGGGGAATCCAGCTGTACTGACTAGATGGATCTTCAGGATATGCTGTTAATGGATGGGAAAAATTACGTGGTAAATGCTCATAGTGTGATCTGCCATGGGTTGCTGAACAAAGCCAGATAAGCCCATTGTCTTTGAGGCACCGAGGTTTTGCTTCCATGTCTGTCTCCCTCACCAGACTTTTAACTCCTTCTCAGAAAGCTGGAAACACATCCCGTTCATCCTGGTGTCCTCAGGGCAGAGGACCTGAGACGCGGTAGAAAGTCAGTCCACACTTGTGGAGCTGACGTAACGGGTGAAGGACTGGACCCAGTGTCTTAATGACGAGCGAGAAGGATGTCAGTCTGCAGAGGGAGGGAGGGGAATGCCACAGGTCTTAGGACCCAGGCAGCGCAGTGACACCAGCCTACACTGCAGTACTGATGTCAGTTACATCCCTTAGGGTTCCAGGACTCAGCCATTTAAATACAGGTGTCATTAACCATGAAGGTCTAACTTAGAAAGCCAGGAACCTTACTGCTTAGTTTTTTGTATGAACCTTTTGTAGCTGAGGCACCTGAGGCACCAATTCAGGCACAGCATACTCTGGTCACTACTCGTCCAGGCTGAGGTTGCGTGGGGATATTCAGGGCTCACACACAAGAAGGGTAATTCCGAGGCATACACGTATCCCTAGAAACAAAGGGTTCACAACTGCTAGGTTGCCCCGAGCAGGACATACATCAGGCAGGCAGGACAGCTCCCTGGGGCCCCAGTGTGGCCTCCCACCCAGGGACCTGCCCCCCTAGGACTCCCTGTCCAGTTTGAATAATCCATCTGAGGCCTTAGTTTCAGAGGCACTGCCTGGAGGCAGCCCGTTCCAAGCAGTTCTGTCTGTCCGGGACCCCAGCGCATCCTCTTTCCGAGGGTGGCTGACACCTGGAGGTGCTCTGCATGCACCGTCCAGGGGCTGGGGCCACTCCTGCGGTCCCACAGTCAGAGCTCCCTCAGGTGTGACTGGAGCCTCAGCAGACAGTTTGCATTCAAAGTGCTCACTGGACTGGGATTGACATATATACACTAATATGTATAAATAGATAACTAATAAGAACCTGCTGTATAAAAAAATAAATAAAGTAAAATTCAAAAAGAAAAAAAAAAAGTGCTCACAGCAGCTTGGAAGGCTGCACGGGGAGTGTTCCTTTAGGAAACATAGAAAATTCCCAGGAACAGTTTGGACAGACAAGATCATTAATGCCCTCGCTCCCTCTCTACACTTTCCCCCCCAGGTGTCAGGGGTGGTGTGTTCTCCATTGTTATACAATCACTGTGTACAATCCTGAAATCAAAACTTTACATTTCGGGGCTTCCCTGGTGGCGCAGTGGTTGAGAGTCCGCCTGCTGATGCAGGGGACGCGGGTTCGTGCCCCGCTCCGGGAGGATCCCACATGCCGCGGAGCGGCTGGGCCCATGGGCCATGGCCGCTGGGCCTGCGCGTCCGGAGCCTGTGCTCCGCAACGGGAGAGGCCACAACAGTGAGAGGCCCGCGTACCGCAAAAAAACACAAAAACAAAACAACCAAAATTACATTTCTTTAATTATCCCCTAATGTCCCCCTAATCTTTTGTATGGAAGGGCTGTAGGCAAGAGTACTTTCATAGCAAAACATGTTTTATAATCTAACTGTAAAGACATTACGTTTAGCAACTGGCCAGGACAAAATCGTAAATTTTTAAAAATTTTCAAAATGGGTTGACACAACCTCCTGTCCTTTTGTCTCTCTCACTCATCCCGTGAGGAGGCTGGAAAAGCTCATTCTCTTGCACTGAAGAGTCATATGCCTAACGTCTCGTCTCAGTTGTCTCAGAGATCCAGATGCAACAGCCACAACGTACAAAGCCATTTTTAAAATTCCCCCTTTTCCCTCTCTCAGGGACGCTTTACTCAAACACCTAGCAGTAAACTGACACTCACCAGGGTACCGCACAGCGGCCGGGGAGCTCGGGCGCGAGTGCTGGGAGGGGCTGCAGCAGCAGCAGCAGCAGCAGCAGCGGCAGCGGCAGCGGCGGCGGCAGCGGCGGCAGCAGCAGCGGCAGCGGCGGCAGCAGTAGCAGCCGCCAAGTTGAAGAAAAGCCTGCAGACCTTTTTCCCCTTCTTGCCTCTAGTTTATCTGAAGCTTTCTCCAGCCCAGAACCTGATTTTACTTGCTTTCTTCCGCTTGTAGGAGAGAGCAAGTCAAACTTTTAACATTTTTTGGCCGACCCAGAGTTCACCTTTTGTGAGGTTTGCATCCTTTCCCCCCAGGCCTGGAGGAAATAACAGACACCAAAGTCAGGAGCTGGCTGCACTCCCCACCCCCACGCCCCCCGCCACCCCGCTCACATCAGGCAGCACAGCAGAAGCAGCCGAGGATGCAGTGCGCTAACTCTCCTGGATCTGGATCTTTTGTTTTCAAATTCTGTAAGTAACACCTATCACAACAGTCAGTGGCTCAGCTGCTGTTTCATAGCACGGGTACATCCACAGTCAATGAGCACAAAAGGATCGTCATCCCTACTGCTTCATCCTCCCTTTACTCAAACAAGGCTTTCACCGTATTTCAGCGAGTCACAGTCTCGCTAGTGAATCCACAGCTGCCACCACTGTTTCAGATGCCCCAAGACCACCCTTGCTTTTGATGAATTCCTAGGAGGACCCCAAGGACCTAGCACATAGTCATCCTCATGGCTAAGATTTACTGCAGCAAAAGGATACAAAGCCAAATCATCCAGGGGGAGAGGTGCACTGGGCAACATCCGGAGGAAACCAGCGCAAGCTTCCAAGAGTCCTTTCCTAGGAGATAATCACGCAATTTGTCCCTCCGGCAACGGATCATGACAACGTGTGTGAAATGCTGTCCACCAGGGAAGCTCCTGAGAAACCCGGGGCCTAGCACATATCAAGATTTCAGGTTCCCAGGAGGAAAGCAGGTGTTTAGCATAAAACATACTGTTTGGACAGATGGAGGAGTAAACTGCACTTCTGAAGGAGGCAACGGTGGGAAACCTCTTGAAATCCAAGTGCTCAGACGCGACGTGAGGGCCAACAAGCCAGCCCTTCTAAGGATTATAGTCTCAGGCCTGCTATGTTAACTCTATTCTGCACAGTACTCAACAGCAAAGCTTCAAAATACATGACCAAGTCAGAACTGGAAGAACTGAAACAAACAAATCTACAAGAACAGCTGGAGACTTCAACAACCTCAGTAATACACAGAACGGAGAGAAAGCAAATTAGAATGCATGGGTGAACCTAATGTTCTCACAGGTATAGAACCCTCCACATAACAATAGCCGAATATACCACATTCTTTTCAAGTGCATATGGAAGTTTCACCAAGGTAGACTATATCCTGGGTCATAAAACAAATATGACCAATTGCAAGATAACTGCAATCAGACAAAGAATGTTGTCTGACCAAAAGAGAAAAACCACCGATAAGTAAGCCAAAGTTAGGAGGAAAATCTCCAAACACAAGGAAATTAAATCACATACTTCTAAATAATCCATGGACCAAAGAGCAAGGATCAAGGAAAGTTACAAATTAATTTAAACAACATGAAAATGAAAAAACAACCTACCAAAATCTGCAGGATGCAGGTACAGGAGTGCTTAGCCGTAAATGTACAGCATCAAATGCTTGTATTAGAAAGAATAAAGAACCCAAATCAATAATGAAAGCTTCCACCTTAAGAAACTAGAAAAAGAAAATCCAAATAAATTCAAAGCAAGCAAATAAGGGAAAAAGAGATTGGAACAGTTATCAGAAAAAGAATAGAGTTAATCAACGAAACCCAAAGCTGGTTCTTTCAATAGGTCAATACAAATTCATAAACTTCTACCCAGACAGACAAAAAAAAAAAAAAAAAAAAAAAAAAAGGCAAGATAACTAAAGACACAACTTACCAACATCAGGAATGAAATAGGTTACAGATCCCACAGAAATTAAAAGGATTCTATGAATAATTCTACATAACTACTTTTGGCAATTTAGGCGAAATGGAACAAACTATCAAAGCTCAGCCAAAAAGAAACAGATCATCTATTTTTAAAATTGAGTCTGTAGTTGAAAAACTTACAGAAAAGGAATCTCCAGGGCCAGATGGTACCCCTGGAAAATCCTGCCAAACATTTAAGAAGCAATGACAGCAATTCTACGCAATCTCTTCAAGGAAACAGAAGAGAGGGAACACTTGTTGAATTCTTTTTTCAGATTAGCATTACCCTGATACCAAAGTCAAACAAAGACAGTAGTAGCAAATCAAATTCAATATATAAAAAGAATAATACACCATGACCAAGTGAGGTTTATCCCCGAAATGCAAAGCTGGTGCAGCATTAAAACATCAATCAAGCCAGCATAGCAGCATACCAAAGATAAAGAACCACATGATCGTTATCTGTTGATGCAGAAAAAGTATCTGACAAAATTCAACAGTCGTTCATGATGAAAACATTCAGCTAACCAGGAGTAGAAGGGAGCTTTCTTAACCTGACACAGAGCATCTACAAAAATACCCGCCCCTCCATCCTACTTGATGGAGAGAGACTAAATGCTTTCTCCCTAAGATCAGGAACCAGGCCAGGAGGATAGCTATATGTCAACATTGTACTGGAAGTCCTAGCCACTCCAGTAAGAAAAGAAAAAGAAACAAATGGTTTAGAGATTGGGAAGGAGGAAATCAAACTGCTCCCATCCACCAATGACATGATTATCTACCTAGAAGATCCCATGAAATCTATTAACAAAAACTCCTATAACTAAGAAGTGAGTTTAACAAGGTCGCAGGATACAAGCTCAACACCAAAATATCAGGCATATTTGCCTGTACTAGCAATGAACAATTAGGAAATTAAAAAAAAAAAGACTTGTGCATACCATTTATAATAGCTTCCCCCCAAAACCTAGCGAAACATAAGCAGGATCTGTATGCTCAAAACTACAAAATGCTGAGGAAAAGAAATATAAGAAGACCTAACAAAATGGAGACACATACTGCGTTCATCTGTTGAGAAATTCAATATAATTAGGATGTCAATAGTCCCCAAATGGATCCATCAATTTCATACAATTCCAATCACAAATCCAGGCAAGGATTTTTTTGTACATATAGACTAACTGATGATAAAATTTCTGGGGTAAGGCAAAGGAACTAGAATAGCCAAATAATTTTGAAAAACAAAGTTGGAGGACTAACACCAACGTCACAATTTACAATGCAGCTTCAACCAAGATATGTAAGCAACTAAGTGGCCATGGAGGGGATGAATGGATATAGAAAATGTGGTGACATATACAACGGAATATTATTCAGCCACAAAAACGAAGAAAAGCCTGCCTTTTGCAACAACACGAATGGACCTGGAAGGCTTTATGCTAAGTGAAGTAAGTGAAAGAGAGAAAGACATACTGTATGTTCTACTTATATGTAGAATCTAAAAAAGTCAAACTCACAGAAATAGAGTTTAGAATGGCGGTTGCCAGGGGCTGGGGGAAATGTTGGTCAAACGGTACAAACTTCCAGCTATAAGACTGAATGAACTGATGAGGATGATTATAAAAAAAAAAAAAAAAAAAAAGATGAATAAGTTATGGGGATCTAATGTACAGCATGCTGAGTATAAGGAACAAAACTGTATCGTATATTGAAAGCTAAGAGGGTAGATCTGACATGTTATCACCACAATTTTTAAAAAGGTAATTCTGTGAGGGGATAGAGTGCTAACTAACCTTATTGTGGTAATCGTTTTGCCCTATCTACGTGTATCAAATCATCACACTGTGCACCTTAAACTTACATGCTATATGTCAATAATACCTCAAAGAAGCTGGAAAAGATAAAAGAGTCCCCAGCTTTTCCGGTGGGAGAGCCCTCCAGCTATATTCTGTGTCCCCCTGACATCTCCCCATCATTCCTTAACTTTCCCTTATTACTGACATGACAAGTTGAGCCAGGCTCATTAATCCTTTCTCTCCTCAGCCTGGGAACCCAGCATTTAATGGAGAATGGTATTCAGAAGCTAGGATCTAGCGGTAGGTGGACTTATTGTCATTGGGATGTTGCTGTTTTCAGGAAGTTTGGAATATATGTGTGAACACAATCACACACACACACACACACACACACACACACATATATTTCTATATCAATCTATCCACATATGCACACATACCTATTGAAAACCAGGAGTTCTCACGGAGACCTTTAATTCCAGTAGAACTCCTCAGAAGTTGTTCCAGTTTACCTCCTTTCCATATTGGAAATTCCCTCTTCCAAAAGTGGCTCACAGACGTGGCTCCCACCATCCTTATATATTCACTGAGTTGACAAATCCCAATGCATATAAGCCATCCCTCCTCCACAAAGAGGTCCTCCCCACGTGCTATGCTGAACCATCCCCTGCCCTTGACTTCCACACCTCACTCAAGCCTGAATCCCTGAGCCAGTTAGCCACCTCCCCAGAGAACCCCCAGGGATATCCTCCTTACCACCTTGGGCTCTGACCTCCCAAATTGGGATGCCCCTACACGCATATACTTGCCTTGCCCGGCAACACCTAATGGCTTTAGGACTGAACTGCTCAGGCACAAAAGAGAAGAGAAGGGAAGGGAAAGAAAGGGTAGGGACAGGGGAAAAGTGAATATATCAGTTAATCAAGGTGAACTGGGCCAAATCCAAGCAATATGATGAAGCCAGTGGGTTTTTTTCTCACTGTCCTCCAGCTTCCCCTTCCTGCCTCTCTCCTTTGCCCCAGTTCCTTTCTCATTCTTAAGTCCTGCCCTCCATCAAGAGTAGCAATGTTATGAGGGGCATGATTCCCATATTATAACTGATCTCCACTGGTTGGCTGACATTCAGTGTGGGTGGCGTCCTCCCTGCAGCTCTTACACTCAGGCCCTCTGTCTCTCATGATGGACTAGAAAGTTTCACCCCTCTTCAGTAATTTCAGGTGTAAGCAGGAGAGAAGGTGCAGGGCACATCTTGGAGCCTCGGGTCCTTCATCTGTGAAATGGGGATGACCACAGATTGTGGGACAAACACAGAGAGCAGCACCAGACACCTTTCAATGAGTGCTACGTGCCGGACCCAGTGCATCACAGGACTCCTTGATATCCAGGAGCATGCCAAGTAGACTGCCCCGCCAGGACTGTGGCACCTGCTGTTCCCTCTGCCTGGAATGCTCTTCCTTCAGGTAATCCCACGGCGTGCTCCCTCACTTCCTCCAGGTCTCTGCTCATTCGTCATCCTTCAGGGAGACTTTCCCTGATTACCTTGAATAAAATAATAACATCATCTCCACATACCCTTTCCCCTGGTCCAGCCCTATCTTTCTTCATACATAGCACCTGCCACCCTTGATTTACTTATTGACCAACTCTATGAAATGAGACTTTGTCAGTTTTGTCCCGTCACAAACTCCTCGAATAGTACTCACGTACATGGCAGGTGCTCAGAAAACATTTGCTGAACCATAGCTGGGAGCCGGGCCCTTTACACACACTGTTAACATGCACAGGTACCCTCCAAGGTGGGCACTGGCCCCATTTGATTAATTATGATACGTACTGAGACTCCAGGAGACAAGTGACACCCTCAACAACGCACCATCAGCACGTCGGGTTCCAGGCTTCGGAATCATACCTGCCGGGTTTCCAACTCCCTCAGTTCCTGGACAGAGACCTCACAGCCAAAATGGTAAGAGATTTTACTACTGACACACAGACCCCAAACAGCTCAGATACTTTACACCTTTAGACAAACCCCTTCCTAAAGCAGCTCAGAGACATCACACCTTGGGACCCAGAATCACAACAGTTCAAAGGCCTCACACGCTGGGGTACAGACGTCTACATAAGGGTCTAACACCCAGTGACTCTAATGCCCAAAAGCTCAGAAAATGCACACCCAGGTCTACAAGGACACAAATCCCTACAGACTTTGTACCATGGCTCACAAAACCCACCCAGATAAAATATCCCATTCACCAAAAACTCCCCAAAATGCTCACAGACGCCAAAGGTACTCAAACAGCATCTGGGATGTCAGACGTAGCGGTACACATCTCCAAACTGCACGACACACGTTACTTCCCAGGGAGAGACACCAAAAAAGTTTGGTGACCCCTCCTTGGCCTTAATTATATGAATCTGCGCGACTGACCCTGCGGTGCCACACGCTCCAGACTGAGTGAAGGCTAAACAAGACTGTAAGAGCTCGCGGAAAGACACCACCACCGTCACCCTGCACAGCCAGCGACTGCGCCGAACCTCGCCACCGACCCGGGCAGCTAATCAGCCCCTTACGGATACTCAGTCTTGGAGTAGTCAAACTCGGAGAAAAATGTACACTCTGAAAATGCCCGCGCGCGCGCGCGCGCACGCGCACACGCACACGCACACGCACACGCACACCTTTCACCCTGAGCGTCAACGGCGACCACTGTGCCTGTCCCAGAGAGACAGCCAATGGGAACTGGGCAGGCGAGGCGGGAGGGGCAGGAATAGCGGGATTTCCGGCGCCGCTTGACACCCCGGAAGAGTTTATTCCAGCAATCTCGCGGCGACCAATCGCCGCCCAGAACGCTTTCTCGATTTCGACCCCCGCCCCCCACCCCCCCACACACACACATACACGCATCCCGGAGCCAATCTCTTGCTCCGTTGCTCTCCCCACCTGGATGTGACCATGCAGAAACGAAGGGGTGACCCTGGAGTAGATAGAAAAGAAGGCTGCAGGCTGAGAACCCGGTGTCCCATCGGCCTCGAATGTGCCGGGAAGATGGAGCGGTTACAATGGGGATGGACCCAGCGGCGCCCTGAGTGCCTCCTCTGGGACCCGTGGTCGATGCCCGACGCGGTGTAAGGGGACCCTCAGTGTTGTCACAGAGCTCAATGGATTATTCCAGAACGGACGCCCCCTCCCGAATGGTTCCTTCCCGACTCGAAGGACTTCCCTCTACCCCTCAGTGGTACGTTCCACGACAGAACCGTTTCATCTCGCGCGCCCCTTGGTGGTGGGATCGGGGAACAGCGGATGTAGATGCCCGCGGACCATTGCTGGCCGGTGCCCAAAGGGAGGGAGGACAAAGTCAGGATGAAACCCTCGCAATTCTCTGGAGTCTTGGATTTGGGAAAAAGTCTTCCTACTTGGAAAGTTACCTCCATGCAGTGACACCACTGTAACAGGGAGCATTACAATAAGTTTTCTCTGTGCTGGGCCTTGTGATTGCTTGTGCCTCCCTGGGTAATACAGGATAGGCCTAGTGGGGCAAGCCAGCCACAGTCTCCCAACGGGCAGGAGGGATAAAGCTCCAGACTGGGATCAGAAGGCCTGGTGAGGGGCAGGCCTCTGTCCTTGACTGTAATCGGTGGAAAGGACTACCGTGCCTTCGGTTCCGTTAGGAAAGGGGACATCTCCCAGGGGTCCCAAGGACACTGACTACATGAGATAAAGACCATGGGCTCTGTCACCGTTCTGTTACGCCGTACATGTACCCTAGCGGAATCCTCGCCCTTTCTAGCTATGCCCGTCGGGACAGCCACTTCTGGAGTGGGCCAACTCAGAGAAATGTACATTCTGAAAAATGCCAGCGCGCACACGAACACGCTCCCGCCCTGAACTCCAACTCGGCTACCGCCTTGCGCGGGGAGGGGGAGGGAATAGCGGCACTTCCGGCTCCGCTTTGCGCACCGGAAGAGCTTATTCCGGCCATCTCGCGGCGACCAATCAGCGCCCAGAACGCTTTCTGGCCCCGCAATCCTGGAGCCAATCTCTCGCCCCGTTGCCATCCCCACCTGAATGTGACCAGGTAGAAATGAAGGGGTGAACCGGACACCCCCAGGAGGTGATACCCCGGGGCGGTGGGGGGAGGGGGTGCTGTTTCTCACTTCAGTCCTGCGGTTATTCTGGTGGGTCTAATGTGAACGTGAAACTGTAGCATGCATCGCAGTCACCTGGAGGGCTTGTTAAAACACTGATTGCTACCCCCCATCCCCGAGTTTCTGATTCAGTGGGTCCTTGGTGGGGCCCGAGAATTTGCACTTCTAACCAGGCTCAGCGTCCCTCCTACACAACTAAGTGGTGGACTCTAGGATTCCTACCTCCCTCCACCACGTTATTTGTGAACTGTCCCTTCCCTTCTCTCCCTCCTTCCTTACCCCCCAACACATCCAAACGAACAGTCTTCATCGCCAGACCCTGGAGATCTTGAAGGGAGCAAAGGTCTAAGCATCCTGTTCACTGCAGCAGAGCGTCTGCCCCAAGAGTGATGTGAGGAGCCAGTAAACAAGCTTTACTTCTCCTGCACCACTGATGGACAGCATCGTGGCAGCATGTATCAAAGTGAAAAATCCTTACAGTGCTGGGTCGGTGAGGGCAGAGACTCTTTTTTTTTGTCTAGTACGGCCAGTCTCCCCAGTGCCCAGCACATAGTAGGTGCTCAGTGGATGATTGGTGAATGACTGAGTTTTGACCCAGCAGCTCCACTTTAAAAATGTATAATTAACACACACATTCACAGAGTTGTGTGTAGAAGGAAGATAGTAGCAAACAATTGTGTAAAACCTCTTTATGTCCATTAAGAGTCGATGATGGTTGGGTTGTAAACAAACGGTGAGTGGTTCATGTTATACCATGGAGCACACACTGGCCATGGAACAGCATGAGGGGACCAGTGTGTACTGATCAGAGGGATCTTCTTCAGGACATGCTGTTATTAGGTGGGAGGGGAAGCAAATGGGAGATGCTCATAGTGGGGCCTTCTGTGTGTGTGTGTGTGTGGTTTAAATACAGAGAAATATTTTTTGAAAGGAGCAAGGAAGCACCTATAACTAGCCCCACTGGTAGGCCCAGGAAGCAGAGAATGTGGAGGAATGTGATGACCTGTGTAGTCCATGTACTGATGTACTAATGGAATCTTTCACAGCAGCCACTTATTCACGTATTATTTGAATAACTCTGTCTAAAGCAAAGTCATGTGGTGAAAACAATACCTGTACCACAGAGCATTTTTGTGTGAGGGCATCTGGAGGGTCTCCAGCAACAGGGTTCTCAAATTTACATGCCCCAGGGCCAGGCAGTTATTGTGCATTAGGGAGCGCAGCTCATGTGAGGGTAGGGAAGGGCAGCACATGGGTATGGTAAATGTTCCCTGCCAATCGGCTTCCGGTGTGGGTACGATAGAGAAGATGGGGCTGGTGCAGACCCCAGACCCTCACAACAACCTCCTCAGCATCATAAATAGTGGTAATTGTCAGGATATCAACAGTTGTTACATCTTTACACTGATGTAAACTCCTTGGGAGCATCCCTCAACCTCTTCATCACAGGACACACACACATGTCAGACGAGTAAGATAACCGATCCTCTGAACACAGCATTCAAGGACTAATTAAGACTGACTTAGGAATTGGTTCTGCCCATGATGAATGAGCAGGTTTGGATTTATCCTCCCACTTTAAGTAACTAAAACTTTGGAAGTGACGGTCTTCAGATGCACTACAACAGGCATGCAGGATGCTGATACCCGAGAAAAGGGGGAAAACGAGGTGAGCACTACACTTTCCCCCAGCCTACTTCTGGAGAGGATTTCCAGGCATCAGTGCAGGGAGCGGGAACCCAGGCAGAGGCCAGCTTGTGGGTACGATAGAGAAGATGGGGCTGGCGCAGACCCCAGACCCTTACCCTGTCTGAGGGGGCATCCACAATGCTGCTATCGCCTACTATCTTTGTGCAGAAATGAGACCCCTGCATGGGCAGGGGTTGTGATTTTCCCAGAGAAGCCGGAAGTCTGGGTTCTTGTCATATTCTTCTTCTTTTTTTTAAAGATAGAAATTAAATTCACAAAAATTGTGGTTCAGTCTATCTCTGTGTAAGTCATGTAGAACAATATGTCTGGGAGCAGGATTGAGTCTGAGCGCTCCTTTTTGGAGCCCTTTTAGAAGACAGCAGGAGCTCAGGAAATGGTTTGTGAAGTAATGAATGAGTGAATGAATGAACAAACAAATTCAGGAGTTAACATTAACATCCAGAAGGGTCCTTGTTCTCAGCCAGTGATGTTCCCTCTGATTCCCATACAGTCCTCTTTCTCCTCCGTTCCTAGGGTCCTCAGTCGACACTCCAATCCCCCGCGTCGGTAGGCATCATCACTGCCCTTCAACCCCTTCGTCCACTCGGTGTATCTTCCCAGTACTCACTGCCCACAGCAGCCCACTCTGATTCCTTCTTCTACTTTTCAGCCCCAGCAGAGCCCCATCTGGAATAGATCTCTCCACGGCCCAGCCCGAACACTGGCACTGGTTCTGGCATTTTCCTGAGTGTCGATCTCAGCTTGTCCTCTTCATATCAGCTGTGTGACTGGTTCATTCCCTTTCTCTCTCTGTTCCTCCATCTTCTCCACTGTGTAATAGTATCAATCCTCACAAGCTTTCACGAGGTGTAAGTGAGATGATCCCAATAAGAGTTTTCGCAGGGCCTGGCACAGAATAAATGTGAGATAAATATTAGCCAGTATTATTAATGTTTTTGTCATTATTATTGTTTCCAGAGATGCTCTATTTTAACCATCAGTTAACTCCTTCTAACATCCTTGGGAGGTGGTTATTATTATTAATCACTATTGTACAGATGAGTAAACTGATGTACTGTGCATCAGCTCACTAACTTACTCAAGCTCACCAGAGGGGGAAACACCATACTCATACCCAGGTCTGTCTGGTCACAGAGCTCCTGCCCATTACCCCTGTCTGTGCCTTATTCCACATCAATGTCAGTGACAGCAGTAGCCACTGACATCAGAAACACAGTCAAAGCCAATCAAGACCGCATCTGCATAATCCCGGAAAGAAATGTGGTCCCCACCGCATGAATTGGAAAGACCAGATATTCGGAGTACTCTCAGTCTCAGTGACCACTCCTCTCTGTGCATGTCCTGTGGGCTGGAGAATCCGTCCTGTGGGTCTTGTCCTCCAGAGACCTCTTAGTCACCTGCAGGATCATGTCCAAGGCTGAACCCACCTCTGCCTGCTGCTGGGCAAGGCATTCTGAGGCCCCACGTTCTAGGAATCCTCTGCCCCTTGCCCCAGCTGACCCTTCACAACCTCCTTCCTGGCACTCCCTCCTTTGCGTGGCCGCAACAGGCCACATTCACCCCTGATTCTGCTAATAGAACAATGGGCAAGGAGACTGAGGTATCAAAGAGTTAGACAGCTTGCCCAGGGTCTCTCCACTAGTTCATGGCAAAGTCTGGATTCACACACTGTGCTCTCTGACTCTGTCCTGACGTAAAACAACATTCTCTTCCGCCTCTAGTATAGCAGGTGCTCTTTAACTCATGCTCAGCTGCCACATGCTTTACACGTGATGCCTTCTCATCATCATCAACAGTGGTAATTGTCAGGATAGCAACAGCAGTTACATCTTTACACTGACAGAACCTCAGGAGTTTCCCTCAACCTCTTCATCACAGCACGCACACACGTCATATGAGAAAGATAACTGATCCTCTGAACAGAGCATTCACGGACTAATTAAGACTGAACTAAGAATTGGTTTTGGCCATGATGGAGTAACAGGGTCTGGATTTATCCTCCCACTTTAAATAACTAGAAAATTGGAAGTGACAGTTTTCGGATGTGGTACAACAGGCATGCAGGATGTTGATACCTGAGAGATGGGGAAAAATGTGGTGTGCACTACAATTTCTCCAAGTTTACTTCCTTGAGAGGCTTTCCAGCCTTCAGTTCAGGGAGAGGGAACCCAGACAGAGGCCAGCATTCTCCCAGAGCTGAGGAAACAGAGTTCAGCACTCAGGGAGGCCAAGGCAGCTAGAATTCCTAGAGCACAGGACCAGAGAAAAGGGAGCTGGATGGATGGGAGAGGACTGCAGAGAGAGAGAAAGAGAGAGAGAGCTTGGAGAGCTGCAGAGGGTTCCCTTGGTAGTCTCCTGCTGAATTCTGGCTGGGAAAAGAACCACCAAAAAGGAATGGGTGGATGACTTCAGAGCTCTCAGCGGGGTGGAAATAATTTATCTTCTCACCTGCCAGAGGTGACAAAACCTCAAACTATTCAGGGTACTGGGTGGATTTCTCAGCTAGGTATTACCCTGGTAGTCAGGAAAATTCACCCTAGACTAAAGACTGTTTGGGTCCCCTCTTAATAATGCTTGAAAGCAAGCCTGAAAAGGATAAAGCTGTTTCCGAGTAACTCATCTGTGTCCCAGTACGAAGTTCAAAATCACTTAAACGAATTATTACTACTGTTATTATAAAATTTGTAACCTAAGAAGATAAAATTCACAATGTCTGGCATCAGTAAAAAGTTATTAGTCATGCACAGAGGCAGAATATGCAATCAGTAATGAAGAGAAAAATTAATCAACATAAAACAGACTCAGAAATAACACAGGTGTTAAAGTTACCTGAGAAGGACATTAAAACAGCTATTATAAAAATATTCTACATGTTGAAGAAAATAGAGGAAAAATTAAGTATGCTAATAGAAGACATGACATTATTTTTTGTTTTTTTATACATGTTTATTGGAGTATAATTGCTTTACAATGGTGTGTTAGTTTCTGCTTTATAGCAAAGTGAATCAGCTATACATATACATATGTTCCCATATCTCCTCCTTCTTTCGTCTCCCTCCCTCCCACCCTCCATATCCCACCCCTCTAGGTGGTCACAAACCACCGAGCTGATCTCCCTGTGCTATACGGCTGCTATGACTCTTGTGACATTATTTTTAAAAGACTCAAATTGAACTTCCAGAGATGAGTAACACATGGTCTTAGACAAAAAAAAAAAATACACTGGATGAAATTAACAGCAGATTAGACATTTCAGAAGAAAAGACTAGTGAACTTGAAACATAAAGAGATTTTAAAGACATCCAAAATGGGGACTTCCCTGGCAGTCCAGCGGTTAAGACTCCGAGCTTCCAATGCAGCGGGCAGGGGTTCAATCCCTGGTCAGAGAGCTAAGATTCTGCATGCTGCACGGTGCAGCCAAGAAATTTTAAAAACAAAAGAGCCCCCAAAACAACAACAACAAAAATCCAAAATGAAGCACAAGAGAAAGCTTCCTTAGAAAGGAATGGAGGAACAGTGAAATGTATGACAACTTTAAATAGCCTATATATTAGAAGTTGCTGAAGGAAGGTGAACACAACAAATATTTACAAAAATAATAGCTGAAAATTTTCCAAATTTAGTGCAAACCGTATACCCACATCCAAGAAGCTCAATGAATCCCAAGCATAAGAAACATAAAACTTCACCAAGGCACACTATAATCAAAATGTTTAAAAGGTATAAAAAAGAAAATCTTAAGAGCATCCAGAGGAAAGAAAGACTCATTAGGTAAGGTGGAACAAAGATAAAATATAACAGCACATTTCTCTTCAGAAACAGTGGGAACCAAAAAACAGAAAAAAAAAAAACAGTGGAGTAACATCATTAATGTAATGAAAGAAAAGAATTGTCACACTGAATTTGAAACCCAAGATAAAATAATGTTCACTAATGAAGACAAAATAATGACTTTTTTTTTTTAATGCGGTACGCGGGCCTCTCACTGTTGTGGCCTCCCCGTTGTGGAGCACAGGCTACGATTAGAGATACAAATGCTCAAGGAATTCATCAGCAAACCTGCACACAAAAAAAAGTTTTAAAAAGTCCTTGAGATAGAATGAAGATGATATCAGATGGAAAATAAGACTCAAACAAAGAATGAAAAAGCACCAGAAATGATAAATAAGCGTGTAAATATGAATCACCCATTTTCTCATTTTTAAAACAACTTTAAAAATTGACAGTTTGGACTTCCCTGGTGGTGCAGTGGTTAAGAATCTGCCTGCCAATGCTGGGACACAGGTTCGAGCTCTGGTCTGGGAAGATCCCACATGCCGCGGAGTAACTAAGCCCGTGCACAACAACTACTGAGGCTGTACTCTAGAACCTGCAAGTCACAACTACAGAAGCCTGTGCGCCTAGAGCCTGTGTTCCGCAACAAGAGAAGACACCGCAGTGAGAAGCCCGCACACCGCAACGAAGACTAGCCTCTGCTCACCGCAACTAGAGAAAGCCCGCACACAGCAACAAAGACCCAATGCAGCCAAAAATTAAAAATAAATTAATTTTTAAAAAATTGACAGTTTAAGGGAAAAACACCCCATATATTTTGTCATTTATAACATAAGAAAAAGTAAAATGTATGCCAACAAAAGCAAAAACGCTTCAAGAAGTGAAATGGAATTATACAGTTGCAAAATTATTACACTGTATTCAAAGTGGTATAATACTACTTAAGAGTATATTGTGATACATTGTGGTTGTATACTATAAACTATAAACCCTGAATAAACTACTAAAAAGTAAAAGTACAGCAAATAAGCCAAAAAATCATAAAATAGAATCATAAAAATACTACATTACTCCAAAACAAGGCATAAAAAGAGGATACTGGGAACAAAGAACAGATGTGACAAATAGAAAAAAAATAATGATATGGAATATGTAAACCCAAATATAACAGTCATAAAATTAAATAGAAAGAGTCTAAATGCCTCCATTAAAAGACAACAATTGTAGGCTTGGGTAAAAGTGCAAGACAACTATATATTGGCTAAAAGAAACCAAATTTGAATATAAAAACACAAATAAGTTAAATGTAAGAGGATGGACTGCTCAGCGGATTCTACCTCCAGAATGGCAATATAAGGTGCTCTGTGGATCTGTTCACCAGTGAAACAACTAGTGAAAATTATTTTTTAAACACCAAAGTGTTTAAAGTCTTCAGATATTGTACTAAGGGTATACAACAAATAAACATTTATTCAATATTAAATCTCAGAAATTTGGGCTTCCCTGGTGGCGCAGTGGTTGAGAGTCCGCCTGCCAATGCAGGGGTCACGGGAGTTTGTGGCACTTGAACCATGACCCACTCTATCCCACAACTCCCAGCTCAGCTAGATGCAAGCTCCACTGTGAGAAAATGTGCCAAAAAAAAAGAGGCTTCTTCTCCATTGAGCTCCCAATTGAGGGATACAGTATCTCACTGAAAGGGGCAGGACACCAACATTTCTCATCCCCTCCCACTCCAAATTGCAGACGCTAAATTCCTAGTGAATGTTTCTGAGAGGCTGGAGGCTCCGTTCCTCCATCCAGCCCCCATTCATAGAGTGGAAACTTTACCCTAGACACAGCAGGCCAAAAATACTAGAGCATCTATAGCCCTTGCCCCAGCTTACTCATAAGAAGAAGTTTCAGTTGAGAAAAACAGAAGTTACCACCCTCACCCAGTGCCTGGAGGAGTGGCTCAGAGATTTTGCCCAGGGAGATAGGCAGTCCTTAAGAAGAGGGGGCTCCAAAATTAACCCCAAAGGAACTGACTTTATTTCAAGTAGAATGTGGAGAAGTTCAAACTTAAGGACCCTCAAAAACAATGGAGATTTTGCTGTAAGCAATTAAGAGGAGGCTGGTAGCCCTATGAGAGCAACAAGCTAAACTGACTGGAGGCTCTAGCCAGGGCAATTAGGCAAGAAAAAGATATAAAATCCATCCAGATTGGAAAAGAGGCAAAACTATTTCTATTTGCAGATGATGTGATCTAGTATATAGAAAGTCCTAAGGAATCTACTGAAAACTATTAGAGTTTAGAAATGACTTCAGAAAGTTTGTAGGATAAAAGATCAATACACAAAAATAATTTGTATTTCTATACACTAGCAATGAACAACCTAAAATGAAATTAAAGAAACAATTCAATTTACAATAGCATCAAAAACAATAAAATACTTATAGGTCAATTTAACAAAAGAAGTGCAAAACTGTGCACTGAAAACTACAAAATATCACTGAAAAATCTAAGAAGACCTAAATAAACAGAAAGACTTAATAGATCAAAAGACTTAATGCTTGTTAAGAAGGCAATAGTCACCAAATCGATCTATTTCAATGTAATTCCTTTCAAAACTCTAACTGCATTTTTTGCAGAAATTGACAAACTGGTCCGAAAATTCATACAAAGTTGCAAGGGACCCAGAATAGCCAAAACAATTTGTAAAAGAAGAACAAAGTTGAAGGAGTCGCACTTCCTGATATCAAAACTTACTGCAAAGTTACAGTAATCAAGACAGCATGGTTCTGGTATAAGGATTGACATATAGATCAATGGAATAGAATTGAAAGTCCAGAAATAAACACTCACATTTCTGGCCAATTGAGTTTTGGCAAGAGTGCCAAGAGGATTCAATGGCAAAGAATATTCTTTTCAACAGATGGTGCTGGAACAACTGGATATCCATATGCAAAAGAATGAAGCTGTATGCCTATCTTGCACTATATACAAAAATTAACTCCTAATGGATCAAATATCTAAGTTAAGAGCTAAAACTATAAAAATCTTATAAGAAAATATGGACATAAAACTACATGATTGTAAAATAGGTTCTTTAGGTATGACAACAAAAGCACAAGTAACGAAAGAAAAACAGATAAATTAGACTTCATCAAAATGAAAATCTTTTATGCTGCAAAGGACACCATCAGAAAGTGAAAAAGCAATCCATAGAATGGGAGACAGTTTTTTGTAAATCATATGCCTGATATCTAGATTGTAGAGAGAATACTTACAACTCAATAGTTAAAAGACAAATAGCCCAATTTTAAAATGGGCATAGATATGAATAGACCTTTCTCCAAAGAAAATATACAATAACCAATAAGCACATGAAAGGATGCTTAACATCATTAGCCATCAGGGAAATGCAATCAAAACTGCATGAATTTGCGATTTTTCTTATTTCTTGAGGTAGGCTTGTATAGCTATAAACTTCCCTCTTAGAACTGCTTTTGCTGCATCCCATAGGTTTTGGATCGCATGTTTTCATTGTCATTTGTCTCTAGGTATTTTTTGATTTCCTCTTTGATTTCTTCAGTGATCTCTTGGTTATTTAGTAACATAGTGTTTAGCCTCCATGTGTTTGTGTTTTTTACGTTTTTTTTCCCTGTAATTAATTTCTAATCTCATAGCGTTGTGGTCAGAAAAGATGCTTGATATGATTTCAATTTCCTTAAATTTACTGAGGCTTGATTTGTGACCCAAGATGTGATCTATCCTGGAGAATGTCCCATGCACACTTGAGAAGAAAGTGTAATCTGCTGTTTTTGGATGGAATGTCCCATAAATATCAATTAATTTTTTTTCTTTATTCTGTCCCGCAGAATTCCACCATTCTGTCTTCCAGGTCACTTATCTGTTCTTCTGCCTCAGTTATTCTGCTATTGATTCTTTCTAGTGTAGTTTTCATTTGTTATAGTATTGTTCATCTCTGTTTGTTTGTTCTTTAATTCTTCTAGATCTTTGTTAAACATTTCTTGCATCTTCTCGATCTTTGCCTCCTTTCTTTTTCTGAGGTCCTGGATCATCTTCACTATCATTATTCTGAATTCTTTTTCTGGAAGGTTGCCTATCTCCACTTTATTTCGTTGTTTTTCTGGGGTTTTATCTTGTTCCTTCATCTGGTACATAGCCCTCTGCCTTTTCATCTTGTCTATCTTTCTGTGAATGTGGTTTTTGTTCCCCAGGCTGCAGGATTGTAGTTCTTCTTGCTTCTGCTGCCTGCCCTCTGGAAAAGAAGGTTTTTGAAGATGTAGTTAAGTTGAAGATCTCAAGATGAGATCATGATGAATTTATTGTAAACTCTAAATCCAATGACAGGCATCCTTATAAAAGAAAGGCGGAGGAAGATTTGAGACACAGAGAAGAAGGCAATGTGAAGAGAGAGGCAGAGATTCGAATGATGCATCTACATGCCAGGGAATGCCAAGGATTGCCAGCAGCTAGCAGAAGCTGGTGAGGAGAGACATGGAACAGATTCTCCCTCAAAGTCTCCAAAAGGAGACTTTGGAAGAACGAACCCTGCCTACACCTTGATTTCAGACTTCTTCCCTCCAGAATGTGAGAGAATAAATTTCTGTTGTTTTAAGACATCAAGTTTGTGGTAACTTGTTATGGCAGCCTCAGAAAACTAATACAACCGTATTCTGTGGACCATAAATCAAATCTCCATAAACTTAAAAGAATCAAATCAGACAAAGTATTTTCTCTCAACAAAATGGAACAAAATTAGAGATAAAATTTTAAAGGTATTTGAAAAATATGCAAATATTTTGAAACTAAATAACACTTATAAGTATTGCATCAAAGAAGAAATCAAGGGACTTCCCTGGTGGTGCAGTGGTTAAGAATCTGCCTGCCAGTGCAGGGGACATGGGTTTGATCCCTGGTCTGGGAAGAACCCACATGCCATGGAGCAACTAAGCCCGTGCCCCACAACTACTGAGGCCACGTGCTGCAACGACTGAAGCCCGCATGCCTAGAGCCCGTGCTCTGCAACAAGAGAAGCCACCGCAATGAGAAGCCCACATACCGCAACGAAGAGCAGCCCCCGTTCACCGCAATTAGAGAAAGCCTGCATGCAGTAATGAAGACCCAATGCAGCCAAAAAATTAATTAATTAAAAAAAAAGAAATCAAAAAGGGGAATAGAAAAATTTTCAGCTTTATTGAGGTATAATTAGCAAATGAAATTGTGATATATTTAAAGTGTACAACATGATAATTTGATATGTGTACATTATGAAAGTATTCCCACCATTACATCCATCACCTCACATATAAACTTTCTTTTGTTTGTTTGGTTTTTTTTGATGAGAACATTTAAGTTCCACTCTCTTAGCAAATTTAAATTATACAATGTAGTATTATCAACTATAGTCACCATGTTATACATTAGATCCTCAGACCTTATTCATCATATAACTGAAACTTTGTACCATTTTACCAGCCCCTCCCTATTTTCCCCTCCCTCCAGCCCCTGGCAATCACCATACTACTCTCTATTTCTGAGTTCAACTTTTTTTTTAGATTCCACATATAAGTGATACCGTGCATAATGCCTTCCAAGTTCATCCATGTTGTCACAAATGGCAGAATTTCCTTCCTTTTTAAGGCTGACTAATATTCCATTGTGTGTGTATGTGTGCGCACACACACACACACACACACACACACCCCACATTTTCTTTATCCATGCATCTGTTGACAGACACTTAGGTTGTTTCCATACCTTGGCTGTTGTAAATAAAGCTGCGATGAACATGGGCATACAGATTAACTCTTTGAGATAGTGATTTCATTTCCTCTGGATGTATACCCAAAAGTAGGATTACTGAATCATATGGCAGTTCTATTTTTAATTTATTGAGGAAGCTCCATAGTGGCTGCACCAGTTCACATTCCTATCAAGTGTACAAGTGTTCCCCTTTTTCCACATCCTCACCAGCATGCATTACCTCTTGTATTTTTTTTTATAATAGACATCCTAACAGGTGTGAGGTGATATTTCCTTGTGGTTTTCATTTGCATTTCCCTGATGATTAATGACGTTGAGCGTCTTCGAAAAACCTGCAGCTAACATCATACTCTATGGAAGAAAGACTGAATGCTTTCTCTTTAAGATCAGTAAGAAGGCAAGAATATCCAACCCCACTTCTATTCAACATTCTACTGGAGGTTCTAGCCCTTGCAGTGTGGTAAGAAAAAGAGATAAAAGAAACCCAGATTGTAAGTAAAGAAGTAAATCTATCCTTTCACGTATAACCTCATTGTCTATAGAAAATCCTAAGAAATATACCAAAAAACTATGAAATAGTCTAGCAATGTTGCAGGATGAAAGGTTAATATTCAAAATCAACTGCATCTCTATATGCTAGCAATTAACAATTGGATTTGAAATTAAAATATCATTTATAATAGCCTCACGATATATGCTTAGGGATAAATTTGACAAAAGATGTGCAAGGCCTGTACACTGAAAATTACAAAACATTACTAAGAGCAATAAAAGATCTAAATAAATGGAAAGATACCCTATGCTCACACACTGGAAGATTCAATATTGCTGAGATGCATAAATTGACAAGCCAATTCTAAAATTTATATGGAAATGCAGAGGACCTAGAATAGCCAAAATAGTTGGCTATTCTATTGCTAATTGTAGCTTATTTAAAGCCTCTAGTCCTATAATTCTTTGAATTATTTGAAACTGAAACAGGAGGAAAAAATAAATTAAAAAGGAAATCAAGTTCCTGGTTAAAAAAAAAAGAACAAAGTTAGAGGACTTATACTACCTGATTTCAAGCTACAGTAATCAAGACGATGTGGTATTGGAGTAAAGAGCAGTGAAAAAGAAGAAAGTCAAGAAATAGGTCGATACATATATGGCTAATTGATTTTCAACAAAGGTGTAAATGCAGTTCAATGAGGGAAAAAATAATATTTTCAATAATTGAATAGTCATATGCAAAAAAAATTGAAATTTGACCATTACCTCACAACATGTACAAAAGTTAATGCAAGGTGGGTCATAGACCTAAATGTAAAACTGAAAACTACAAAAATGTATTAAAGAAAACTTAGAAGGAAATCTTAGTCACCTTTGGGTGGGCAAATATTTCCTAATTAGGACTCAAAAAGCATGGATATAAAAGCATTGATAGACACGTCCCCCACACTTGGATCTCCGGCGACGCCCAGGCCTCCTCGAGGGTTCTGCTTCCTCCACTCGCTCTCAGCTCCCTCTGGCGGCGGGGCGAACGGGAGCTCAGCGCCCAGCCTTTACACCTTATCACGTCCAGTTTGTGGTCATTGTAGTTTTAAGTGCAATAAAATCCACTTGGAGAGTTTTGCTATTGTTTCTAAACTCCCTGAAGTAAGAAGGAGAGCAAGTATGCTAAAAGGAGAAGTTGACCAGATTGGTATTTAGTTGACCAATGTAGAAGTTACAGAGTTGTTTACAATTCTAATTACCAGATTCCAATATTTAATGTGTCAGTGATGACTAAAACCTTTTGGAAATCTCTAAGAAATCAGTTACTATTATGAATAGGAGAGTTTTTGTACTTGGATCTTTTTTAGCAGAGATCGAGAGAGTTGTGTGTGTTGTGGAGGATAAAATAAAAAAAAACAACTTTTGGAAATCTCTAAGAAATTAGTTATTATTGTGAATAGAACAGTTTTTGTACTTGGATCTTTTTCACCAGAGATCGAGAGTTGTTTATGTTGTGGAGGGTAAAATAAACTATTGGCTGTAGAAGGCTTTCTTACGGTGAAATAGAGCACATGGAACTGATATAATATTGTATGTTAAGTATAATTAAATTAAAAACAAAAACAAGGGTTCCCTGGTGGCACGGTGATTAAGAATCCGCCTGCCAATGCAGGGGACACAGGTTTGAGCCCTGGTCCGGGAAGATCCCACATGTCACGGAGCAACTAAGCCCGTGCGCCACAACTACTGAGCCTGTGCTCTAGAGCCCGCGAGCCACAACTACTGAGCCCACGTGCCACAACTATTGAAGCCCGCATGCCTAGAGCCCATGCTCCACAACAAGAGAAGCCACCACAGTGAGAAGCCCATGCACCACAACGAAGACCCAACACAGTCAAAAATAAAATAAATAAATTTATAAAAAAACAAAACTAGACTGTCCAGAGTCCTGGGTTCTGCTACTGCTGCAGCCTAGCTTTAAGACTTTGGGCAAGTCTTGAAACTTCTCTGGACCTTAGTTTCCAGATCTGGAAAATGTGGGTAATAATCTTTACTTTGCCTCCTCATAGGGATGCTGTCATGATAAATAGCAGCTTCCTCGTTTGTAAAATGTGAGTTGCAAATTAGACAGTTCTTAACCTGGTAGTGTTCCAAGAATCCCTTCAAACTATGCAAATTTGCACGTATATCTTTCTGGGTATGAGGTCTGTAGTTTTTGTCAGATTCTCAAATGGGCAAGTGACCTGAGAAAGGTTAGGAAACACTGGATTTGAGAATCTCTAACATCCTTTCTACTCTTAAATTCAAATTCCATTTTCCTTCTATGAATAATATATATGAAAGCACTTTGAAAGACCGCTAAACAAATGCAAAGTATCATTCTCCATCTCCCTTTATGGATCTAGTCTATGTAAAAGTCATAGCCATACTTGAAAAGGTGATATTATATTATGTTGCATGGGTTATTGAATAAACATATTGCCTGAGGGAATCCTTCAAATACAAGGTTCAGTACTAGACCCCTAGGAGAATTGGAGTATCACAGACTCAGAGAAAATAGAAGGCAATCTAGGTGAGAGTGCAAAAATATTTTAATATAGGTTCAGTGTAGCTTAGTGAGCAAGCTTCAAATGAGTAATTAAACTAGGATGAGGTTTTTTGATCTTGTTCTAATCTAGATTATGACACTTATAGCTGTGTCTCAATTTCCTCCTCTCTAAAATGATTTTAGTAATTCATACCTCACAGGATTTGGGGAAGATTAAGTTAGCTAGTTAGATTAGTTTAGTTAGCATAGGTGAAGGTGTTTTTAGTTAACTGTACAGCAATACACCAAAGCAATGGTATGAATTCTCCATTCAAAGGAGAAAAATACCACTGTTAAGGATTCCCTGATTATGTTTTATGACTTTATTTTGTCTTGCTACATTTTTATTTTTATTTTTATTTTTTTGCGGTACACAGGCCTCTCACTGTTGTGGCCTCTCCCGTTGTGGAGCACAGGCTCCGGACGCGCAGGCTCAGTGGCCGAGGCTCACGGGCCCAGCCGCTCCGCGGCATGTGGGATCTTCCCGGACCGGGGGCACAAACCCGTGTCCCCTGCATCGGCAGGCGGACTCTCAACCACTGCGCCACCAGGGAAGCCCTCTTTTTGATATTTTAAAAAGTAGTGATCATTTGTCTCTTTAAAGTTACATCTAAAATTATGTTAATTTCATGGCTTATCAGTAATTTTTAGTTTTCTACATATAATTAGCAAAAACATAGCTATACAAAACATTAAGAATATCTTTAAACAATTGCTTTAACACAAAATACCATTGTGCTATATTTAAAAGACTGTGCAAATAGTTTTTTTTTTTAACATCTTTATTGGAGTATAATTGCTTGACAATGGTGTGTTAGTTTCTGCTTTATAACAAAGTGAATCAGCTATGCATATACATATATCCCGATATCTCCTCCCTCTTGCGTCTCCCTCCCATCCTCCCTATCCCACCCCTCTAGGTGGTCACAGGGCACCCAGCTGATCTCCCTGCTGTGCAGCTGCTTCTCACTAGCTATCTATTTTACATTTGGTAGTGTATATATGTCCGTTCCACTCTCTCACTTGGTCTCAGCTTACCCTTCCCCCTCCCCGTGACCTCAAGTCCATTCTCTACGTCTGCGTCTTTATTCCTGTCCTGCCCCTAGATTCTTCAGAACCATTTGCAAATATTCTTTTAAAGAGTACTTAGGAAAAAATTAGCGAAAGGGAACTTTTTTTTTCTTTCTTATCTCTAAAATGAGGGGAGTTGAAATGGTCTTATTTCTTTTTTTGTTTGTTTTTCTTTTTTAAATTGGAATATAGTTGATTTACAGTGTTGTGCTAGTTTCAGGTGTACAGAAAAGTGAATCAGTTATACATATAAATATATCCACTTTTTTTAGAGTCTTTCCCCCTATATGTCATTACAGAGTATTGAGTAGAGTTCCCTGTGCTATACAGTATCCTTATCAGATGTCTATCTTATATATAGTATAGTAGTTTGTATATAAGGATTTCCTGATTATGGAGGGGAGGCAGGTTGGGGAGGGCACACTGAGTTAGAGTACCCTTAAGCACAGTGAAAGAAATTTAGTGCATATGAAGGTTTTTCATCTAAGAAATAGTTGACATGGGTCTAATTTTACCTCTTCCTTTCTAGATTTGCATCAGAATGGAGTGAAAAGAGCATTTGGTTCTAGATTTTGTTTGCTTTCTTACTAAGAGTGAGTGTGAGTTCCTAGATAGAAGGCAGAGGTGGGATCTTACACATTTTTATACTCACAGCCCTATTCAGGTACTCAATAAAGTCTATTCACTGAATGCCTTTGAGCTGGTTACTTTCCCTAAGTGATTGTTTCCTCTATTTGTAATAACAATAATAATAATAGTAAAAACTGGCTACCATTTATTGAGTATTCTGTACAAAGTACTTTACATATTACTTTGTTCTAGCCTCACAACAGCCCTGTGAAATATTATCTCCATTTTAAAGGTGAGGATTCTGAAGTTCACAGAAGTGACTTACTTAAGACCATAACCAACCACCTTACAAATTTATTGGAAAGATAAAATTAAAATTATGTAATGTAAAAAAAAGCATTGATAACATGGACTTTATCAAAACTAGAAATATTTTCTTCAAAAAGAGACTACTGTGAAAATAAAAAGGCAAGCCACAAACTGGAAGGAAAATTTTTGCAAAATATGTATCTAATAAAGGACTTGTATCCAGAATATGTAAAGAACTCTGTAAACTCAATAATAAGAAATCAAACAACCCAATTCTTTAAATGGACAAAAGATCTGAGCAGACACTTCACTGAAGAAATATACAGATGACAAGCACATTAAAACATGTTCAATAACATTGGTCATTTGGGAAATGCAAATTAAAACCATGATTAGGTACTACTGCACACTTATTAAAATGGCTAAAATTTAAAAGACTGACCATATCAAGTTTTGGCAAGGATGTGAAGGAACTGGAACTCTCACACACTGCTGGTGGGAATGAAATGGTACAGCTACTTTGGAAAAGAGTTTAGCAGCTTCTTACAAAGTTAAACATACACCTACTATACGATCTAGACGTCCCACTCCTATGTATTCACCCAAGAGAAATGATAGCATATGTCCGTACAAAAATGTGTGCATAAATGTTCATAGCAGCTTTATTTATAATAGACCAAAAACTGGAAACAAACCAAATATCCATCAACGGGTGAATGGATCAAGAAATTCTGGTAAGCCCCCGAATCAGCGGCTCCTTTAACCCCGTCCTATCGGAGCAAAAAACAGACGCCCTCCAGCGACCTACACGCAGAGGCGAGGCCAAATCCAAAGCTGAGCCCCTGGGAGCTGTGAGAACAAAGAAGAGAAAGGGAAATCTCTCCCAGCAGCCTCAGAAGCAGTGGATTAAAGCTCCACAATCCACTTGATGTATGCTGCATCTGTGGAATACATGAATAGACAACGAATCATCCCAAATTGAGGAGGCGGACTTTGAGAGTAAGATTTATGATTTTTTCCCCTTTTCCTCTTTTTGTGAGTGTGTATGTGTATGCTTCTGTGTGAGATTTTGTCTGTATAGCTTTGCTTCCACCATTTGCCCTAAGGTTCTATCCGTCCGTTATTTTAAAAATTTTTTTCTTAATAATTATTTTTTAATTTAATAACTTTATTGTATTTTACTTTATCGTCTTTCTTTCTTTCTTTCTTTCCTTCCTTCCTGCTTTTCTTCTTTCTTTCTTTCTTCCTTCCTTCCTTCCCTCCTTTCTTTCTTTCTTTCTTTCTTCCTACTTCTACTAATTCTTTCTCTCTACTTTTTCTCCCTTTTATTCTGAGCCGTGTGGATGAAAGGCTCTTGTTGCTCCAGCCAGGAGTCAGTGCTGTGCCTCTGAGGTGGGAGAGCCAACTTCAGGACACTGGTC
>NW_020174954.1:48667-48906 GCF_003031525.2 Neophocaena asiaeorientalis asiaeorientalis
TGCAGCCTGCAAAAAGGAGACCCCAAACACAGTAAGATAAGCAAAATGAGAAGACAGAAAAACGCACAGCAGATGAAGGAGCAAGATAAAAATGCACCAGACCTAACAAATGAAGAGGAAATAGGCAGTCTACCTGAAAAAGAATTCAGAATAATGATAGTAAAGATGATCCAAAATCTTGGAAATAGCAGAGACAAAACGCAATAAACATTTAACAAGGACCTAGAAGAACTAAAGAT
>NW_020174954.1:49936-50999 GCF_003031525.2 Neophocaena asiaeorientalis asiaeorientalis
GAGCTGTGACAAAGCGAGAGAGAGGCATGGACATATATACACTACCAAACGTAAGGTAGATAGCTATTGGGAAGCAGTCGCATAGCACAGGGAGATCAGCTCGGTGCTTTGTGACCACCTAGAGAGGTGAGATAGGGAGGGTGGGAGGGAGGGAGACGCAAGAGGGAAGGTATATGGGAACATATGTATATGTATAACTGATTCAGTTTGTTATAAAGCAGAAACTAACACACCATTGTAAAGCAATTATACCGCAATAAAGATGTTAAAAAAGAAATTCTGGTATATAAATACAGTGGAATACTACTCAGCACTAAAAGGAATGATCTATTGACACACACAACTGCAAGGACGAATCTCAAACTAATTATGCTGAGTGAAAGTAGCTGGACAAAAAAAGAAAACATATTGTGTGATTCTATTTATATGAAATCTAGGAAGTACAAACAAATAGATTAGTAGACTTCAGGATGTGGGGTGTGAAAGAGAGGGAGGAGTGAAGAAAAACTCTAAGAATGAGGCCTGAGCAACCATAAGGATGGAACATGATACAAGAAAGACTGCAGGAGGAGCTGGTTTTAGGGGTAAGGTCAGGAGTTCAGTTTTGGTTGTGTTGAGTTTGAGAATGCCTATTAGACATTCAAATGGGGATATTGAGTAGAAAGCTGGATATGAGAGACTGGAGATCAGAAGAGAGAACTGGGCTGGAGAAAATTTGGAAGCCCAACTCCAGGGCTTTCAGGCATAACCACCAATATGAATGTTGCTATGGCTTCCTCACAGGTCTCCCTGCCTCCTGCTCTTAACCCTCCAATCCATCTTCCCTGCCCACTGCTGGTTGAGTCCTTCTAAACTGCAAAATAGGTCATATAATGCCCATGCTTAAAAAATAAAGGAGGAAATTAAGGAGGAGGAGAAAAAAATTTTCAGTAGCATCCCAGTCCCCTAAGGGATAAAGTCTCATGTTCTTAATCTAGCACCCTAGGATTTTTGTGACATGTTCTTTGCCTTACCAATCTACCCTACAACCTCATTTCTCCCCTCCACCTCTAAATGCAGTTCT
>NW_020174954.1:51076-59649 GCF_003031525.2 Neophocaena asiaeorientalis asiaeorientalis
TCAAAGTCCATCTATCCATAACCCCACATGTATAACTCTCATGGAGAGCTTATGCTGCAACTCTCTGCCTCATCTGTCTGTCTCACCTGCAGGGCTATGATCTTCAGGTTATTTTTTCCCCTCTTTTACAAGCTATGTGTATACAACTCAAGTTTCCAACAGTGCCAATGAAACAGATTTTTGAAATTGTGACATATTCATACAATAGGATGCCATTCGGCCATAAAAATGAACTATCTGTTCAGTCAACAGAGTGGAGAAATTGCACAAGCATAATTAAATAAAAGAAGCATATACTCTATTAGTTTTCCATTTATATAAAGTGCAAAACCAAACCACACCCTTAGAAATCAAAATAGTGTCTACCCTGAGGTAGAAAGTGATTAGGAGGGGGCACAGGTGGGCCTTCTGGGGTACTGGTCATGATCTGTTTCTTGAATCTGGTATGTTTGGTTTGTGAAAACTCATCAAGTTGTCCATAATTTTTGTGCACTTTGGTATATGTGTTATACTTGAATAAAAGCAAAACTAAACTAAGATGATTAACCATAAAGAAAAGCAAGGAAGTAAATAACATAAAATTCAGGGTGAGAGAGGGGGAGCTATGATTAGCAAAAGGCACGCAGAAGACTTCTAGGGTGTTAGCAATGTTCTGTTTCTTAACCTGTGTGGCGTTTATACAGGTGTTTGAATTATAATTATTCTTAAAAAGTGGATATATGTTTTCTGAACTTTTCTGTATGTATGTTATATTTAACCGTTAAAATGTTTTTATAAGTACATACATTTTCAGGATATATTTTGTAAAGCAAATAGTGCCAAAGTAAACCAAAGTGCAATAGAGTATCAATAGTATGCTATCTTTTATGTAAGAAAGAAGTAGAAATGAAAAAAATGTATTGTTCATTTGCGCAAAAAGAAATACACTAAGTGTAAATCAGAAACTGGTGGGATTTATTACCTACAGGGGATGAGCAGGAATAGGGTGAAAAGGATGGGAGGATGGGAATGGGGTACAGGGGATAGGGGAGTGACACTTCTCTGGATATAATACTTTGTATGGCTTTGACTTTTAAAATCATGTTACCCTTCTACACTGTTGATGGGACTGTAAACTGGTGCAGCCACTATGGAGAACAGTATGGAGGTTCCTTAAAAAACTAAAAATAGAGCTACCATATAATCCTACAATCCCACACCTGGGCATATATCCGGAAGAGATGAAAACTCTAATTTGAAAATGCACCCCAGTGTTCATAGCAGCACTATTCACAATAGCTAAGACATGGAAGCAACCTAAATGTCCATCGACAGATGAATGGATAAAGAAGATGTGATATATATACAGCAGAATATTACTCAGCCATAAAAAAGAATGAAATAATGCCATTTGCAGCAACATGGATGGACCTAGAGATTAACATACTAAGTGAAGTAAGTCAGAAAGAGAAAAACAAATATCATGTGATATCACTTATATGTGGAATCTATAAAATTCTACAAATGAACTTATTTACAAAACAGAAATAGAGTCACAGACATAGAAAACAAATATATGGTTACCAAATGGGGAATGGGGGAGGGGTTGATTGGGAGTTTGGGATTAACAGATACACACTACTGTATATAAAATAGATAAACAAAAAGGACCTACTGTATAGCACAGGGAACTATACTCAGTATCTTGTAATACCTTATAATAAAAAAGAATCTGAAAAAGAATAGGTGTATGTATATATGTATAACTGAATCACTTTGCTGTATACCTGAAACTAACACAACAGTGTAAATTGACTATACTTCAATTTTTAAAATTCATATTAATGTTCTACATAGTCAATCAATCAAAAAGGATGGGGGAGAAACAAAATGAAATACAAATGGAAACAAATGAGTCTATTTCAAATGAATAACAACTACACTGAAGGGGAAAAACAAAATAAAAACTGTAAACAAATATTAAACCCTAGTTAGTAGCTTTATTTTTCACAGTAGTGGGTTAGCAGTTCTGAAACAACTATATGCATATCCTAGGATTGAACAAATAAGTAAATATATTATGGGTAATGAGAACCAGATTTCTCACTGTCAGAGAAGGGAGTTAGAAATTTGGAAAGGGGGGAAGCCTAGAATAAATCTTGTGGTTTGAGATAAGAGTTGGAGTACCAGTATGAATTCATGATTTTAAGGTGATACAGAGATTTCATAGATAGATAGATATAGATAGATGGTTGATAGATGATAGATAGATGGATAGATAGATAGATAGATAATGTGTGTGTACGTGCTTAGGAATATATACATACACACCAGCTCTGTCCACTGAGATGGACTATAATTCAGTGACTCCTAATTGCAGCAATGAGCACACTTCATGCCCCTATTTTGGTATCTCTACCAAAAGGAACCAAGGCTGGATTCTTGGAGAAATGGTTGATTCCAGAGCTGGGGCAGGAAAGTACAAGATGAGCCTGAAACACCTTGTTGTTCCAGAAAGTAAGGGAATGCTCAAAGGACGATTGACATATCAAAAGGACAAAAAAGCAAGCTTGAAAGGACTCCCCTTGTCAAATTCTGGGACAATTTGGGCAACAAAATAAATAATGAATGTAGCAGTTTATAACTTATTGGATAAAATAAAAATCCACAAATCCATATGACAAAACTAAATGAATGAATAAATGAATGAAGGAAGGAAGGAAAAGAAAGAGAACTCTTCCTTATTGTAGAATGTGAACTAATAAATGTAGAAGGAATAATAGGATTAGAAAATCACCATTTGGCAACCACAGTAGGAATAATTGTTTCAGCCAAGTGCAGTGGGATGGGGCGAGAGTGAGGGCAAAGCATGGCTTGTTATTCCATACACTTCTGTGTAGTTTGAGCATATCACAGTGTGCATGTTGCATCACTTGTGTAATTAAAAATATGTTTATTCCTTTGACATGCTGAGGGACAAGTGTTTGTCATTGTCAGTGTTTGTTGCGAGATAGTGGGAGATAAATAAGTCGCACTGAGGTGATACCCAGGAGCACTGTCTCCTGAGAGACAGAGATAAGAGCAGCAGTTCTAATTAACTGTAATACCGAAAAAATACACTAAAACATGGTGATGAGTGGGATCACTCTTGCCTAAGTACCTCAGCACAGTGCTGGGAACATAATAAGCACTCAATAGAAACTTGCATAAGGTGTAAAACAGTATATCCAGTCTCTACCTTTGCATAAGAAAGGGGGGAATGCAAAGTATAAGTATGATATATAAGTATATATAGATATACATATATAAGCATATAGGTAGATACTTATAGTTTCAAAGAGCAACACTGGAAGGATAAACCAAAAACTCATTTTTAAAAAGTGACCTATGAGAGAGAGAGCATAACAGGGTGTAAGGACAGGATGGAAGTTATATAGTTTAGCCTATATACTGAAAACATAAAAATGTTTTACATATTCAAAAATTCGACGAAAAATTTTAAAAACAATCCCCCAAAATTGAAAACAAACGGAGCTGAAAAAACCTAGCTATATCACATTCATGACATAGCTTCCAAAGATAAAATATTATTTCCAGCAAATTTAGAACACCGTGTTTTGAACGCATGCCCTTAATGGAATATATTCCAAGGACAAATAGAGCTGCTAAGAAATCTTAGACTTCTTTCAGGAGTCTAATTGCTGGTAGAAATATTGGTTTTGTTACTTTACTGCAAAGAAGCCATTATATAAATGCTGTTAGGAACCAAGGTTTTCCATATAAAAGTGCCACTTTTGAAGTATAAAATTTTTAAATTGCATAAACAACTTGTAATATTCATTTTGAATTGGAAATATCAATATGATCCAATGACTTTTTTGTTTCTCTCAAAGAAAAAATTTTCTTGCTCTGTTCACTGAAAATACCAAGAAGCAGTGACACCCACTATCAATACACACACCTAGCACCCTTATCTTGTCCAAATATATCCCAACTAAAAAGAACCAGGACTCCTTGGAGAAATGGCTGATTTTAGATCTGGAGCAGTAAATGTCTGCTATGAGCCTGGAACATCTTTTCATACTAGAAACCATGAAAACTATCAAAGTTTTACTAGTCTCATGTCAAAAAGGTACAGGAGCAAACTTGAAGGGGTTCCCAATGGCCAAATGAGGGACAATTTGAACATCAAATAGAATAATAATTGCAATGGATCGAAACACTAAATATACTTTTAAAAAATAAAAACCATGTGTTTGGGACTTCCCTGGTGGTCCAGTGGGTAAGACTATGCGCTCCCAATGCAGGGGGCCCGGGTTCGATCCCTGCTTGGGGAACTAGATCGCACATGCATGCCACAACTAAGAGTTCGCATGCCGCAACTAAGAAGTCCGCATGCCACAACTAAAGATCCCGCAACAAAGATCCCACGTGCCGCAACTAAGACCTGGAGCAGCCAAAATAAAACAACAACAACAAACCCATGAGTTCATAATGACACTAAAAATAAGCAGAAGCAAAAAAGAAGTTTAACCAAAAACCTCATTTGAACCACTAGAACCGTAGGGCATCAATTCCTTGCTCTAAAATTGGCATTTATAATGACAGAATTACATCTATATCTTGTTTTTCCTGTATTAACTGTATTTTGGGTAACCCAATAGCCTGAGTTGATGAAGGAACGTTTTTACTTATATAAAAACGCCAGTTAATAAATGTAGAAAAGTGATAGAATTTTAGAAAAATGACCACTCTGCAAGTCCTAATGAAATAACTGATCCAGGCAACTATCATCAATAGATGAAATCATTAAATGAAAGGCTGATGGGGAAATTTTCCATGGGGGTATCAGGCTATTACCACCTTAACCCACTGATGAATCTTAACATCACAAAAAGCAGGACCACCAGATATTACATGACTCCTGGTATGATGAAATAGGAATCTCACAGCACCACCTTTGAAGTGTTCTTAGTGATAATAATAATAATAACCCGGATGCAATAGAGTTCTCAGAGCTAACTTCTATCTCCAGGAAAAATGGGGAGTAGAGAACATGTTAAATGACACTACAAGGGAGCAAACAGACAAATTCAGAAGATGAGTCCTTCTACAGCACAACTGCAATAAGTCAAGGGCATGACACAAAAAGCGCGAAGAGAGGACCTGCTCTAGATTAAGGGACCATCAAGAGACATATCAAATAATGCAGTGTGTTCTGATTAGAACAAACCCACTGTAAAAATTCATTTGATTATAAAAACAATTGGGTAATTATGGACTTGCTTATTTATTATTAGACATTACCAAGGAATTAAGTGTAATAATGCAATAGTGGTTTTATTAAATTAACTCCTTTTTTAGAAATGCATACTGAAGTATATATGGGTATGATTCAGTGTCTGAGATTTGCTTTTAAGTACTTCAATGAAAGAAAAAATGGAATAGATTAAACAAATATGGCAGAATCTTATTCATTATCCAGTCGTGGTTGTGTGTGTCTGTATTTATGATACTACTCCCTGTTTGTATGTTTGAAATGTTCATAATAAAAAAGTTAAAGTTTGTTGAGAGAATGAAAGGGGGCCCCAACTAAGAAAAATTCCAGAATAAGTTGGAAAGAAGCATTTTTATTCAAGGCTGGGGTAAAAGCCTTGTTTAGATTCAGTAACTAGGACAGTTAAACATGGGTGAGAAATATACCAAACCACTCCCAACTGTTTAGACACCAAGTAGAACATTCCTTATGAGAAGTACGTGTTTTTTGTTTTTTAAAACAAAAGACTCATTAATGCTAGGGGCTTCTGGATACTGTTAATATTCTATTTCTTGAGCTGAGCAGTGGTTAGTTACATGGGTGTTCACTTTATAACTATTTGTTAGTCTGTATGTATACATCTCATGCACGTTTTTATCTGTATATTACATTTCACACTTTAAAATGTTAAATTTTTCAAATCATAATTGAATAGTAAAACATGGCACTCTTTCTCCCAATCCAATGCAGCCTTCACTTGTTAAGCAGACCACAGGAACCCACTAAGGTGCTTTTGCCCACCTGGTGGTGCAGTACTGTAATTTCAGAGAAAGAAACGGGAGGAAATAAGGAGCTTTTAAAACCCTCTAAAATGTGCTTATCTCCTCACCTGCTCAGCAGATGTAAACAGAATGGTACAGGCAGAAGGGAACCAGGGTTCTCCCATTCCTGGAATGTTGGAGTTGATTAAAAATGGGGGACTGTGGCTAGAAGTGTATTACGCAGCTTCCCCTGTCTTCTCCACCTACAGCTCTGCCTATTGGATGCTATGTGCTTATCTCATAGAGACATGCCTTTTGTGAAGAACTCTTTCTTTCCCCTCCTAAGGGAGGAAGGTTACTTCAGGGTGGAGGGTAGGGTGGGGGGCTTGAGTCCAGCTGGCATCTCCCACCCTCTTTTGCAAGCCCTTCTTTCCTCATCGCGGTTCCCTGTCATCTCCAACGACCTCAACAGAGCAATCCTTTCTCCCGAGGCCTTAGAAGGACATGAGTTGGAGGCCAACTAAGGGCAAATCAAGATAGCAGGAGCCCAGGTCAATATCTCTGTGTTCAAGAGAAAGTCTGAGAGCCTTAGCCTGGCATTCAGGGTCTGGCCCATGTCAGAGAAGTATCCTTCACCCAGGCCACAACAAATTGCTTCTGCCATGCTCCAAATGCATCTTGCCTTCTGGGACCTTCAAGCCTTTGTACAGGCTGTTTCACTTACCTAGGCACCATTTTTTATTTAATCAAGATGCTCATGGTATTAATTTTATGTCGACTTTATTATGAACACTTTACAAATATTACCTCATTTATCTTCACAACCCTATGTTGTAAGCACTATTACTACCTCATTTAACAGATAAGGAACTTGAGGTGCAAGGAAGTTAAGAGACACAGATTCAAACCCCAGCAGCCTGGAGCCAAAGTCAGTGCTCTTAGCCACCATACTATGTTGCCTCTTAAACTTCTTCCAACTCACTTCCACTTCTTCCACACTTATCCTGGGTATCACCACCTCTCCCCACACTGGCCTTGACATCTTCCAGCTCCCACAGCTCCCAAATCCCACTTTTGCCTCCCATTATGTGAAACATTCTGACTGCTTGTCTTACTTTTTAATTTTTAAAAACTTTTACAAATTGAAGCATAACACATATAAAGAAAAGTACAATAGGCATAAATGTACAGCTCTCAATGAATTGTTACTAAGTAACCACCCATGTAATCAGCACCGAAATCAAGAAACAGAACATTCCCAGCACCTGAGAAAGTCTCCTTGGGCCTCCTACTCAGGGCCCAAAGGCAATCAAGATTCTGACTTCTATCACCATAGATTAGTTTCACCTGTTTTAGACCTTTCTATAAATGGAACCAAAATGGTATGTGCTCTTTTGTGTCTGGTTTATTCTCCTCAGCATAATGTTTACAGAATCCATCCATATTGTTGTATGCAGTTGTGAGGCATTTCTTCTCATTGATGTGTAGTATCGAATCCTGTGAATATACTACAATTTATTTATGATTCTTCTGTTAATGACATTTGGGTTGTTTCCAGTTTAACTATTACAAATAGTTGTAGCTATTTATTACAAAAAGCTATTACAAATAGCTTTTATGAAATGAACGTTACTGTATATGCCTTTTCGTAAACATTTATTAGCATTTGTGTTGGGCATATACCTAGGAGTAGGATCACTGGGTTATGGGGTGTGTATATGGTCACCCTTAGTAAATATTGCTAACCAGGTTCCAAAGTGATTATATCAGTTATATCTCATCAGGATTGTATGAGAATTTCAGTCACTCCACATTCTCACATCCAGTATTATCTTTTTCTTTTTAGTCATTCTAGTGAGTGTGGTTTTATTTCATATTTTCTTGACCACTAAATGACATTGTATGTTTATATCTTCCTTTCTAATCTTTATGTCTTTTATTTATTTTCTTGCTTTAGTGTGCTGGCCAGGACCTCCAGTACAATTTGAATAGAAGTGGTTATAGCGGGCATCTTTGCCTCATTCCCTATGTTAGAGGGAAAGCATTCAACGTTTCCACATTAGGTATGATATTTGCTATAGATTTTTTGTAGATAATGTTCATTAAATTAAGGAACTTCCCTTATATTCTTAGCAAACTTAAGTTTGCTAAGTTTTTTGTCATGATGCTTTTTTTTTCATCTATTGAAATGATCATATGATTTTTCTTCAATTCCCCGGAAAATTCTGTGTAAAATTAGAAAAGTGGTGGGGTTTCTTTCCTTATTTTGTAAAATTCACCATTGGCAGTTTCTGGGTCTGGAGGTTTCTTTGTGGAAAGCTTTTTAAATTATAAATTCAATGATTTAATAGTTATAGGATTATTCAGATAAAAAATTTTTCTTGTGCAAGTTTTAGTAAATTGTATTTTTCTAGGAATGTCCCCATCTTATCAAAATTTTCAAATTTATTAGTATAAAGTTCTTCATAATACTGCCTTATTATATTTTTTAATGTATATCCAACCCATATTGTAGTGCCCCCTTTTGTTCCTGATACTAGTTATGTGACTTCTATTTTTTTTTTTTCTGGATCAGT
>NW_020174955.1:0-169 GCF_003031525.2 Neophocaena asiaeorientalis asiaeorientalis
TTTTACTTTATCTTCTTTCTTTTTTCCTTCCTTCCCTCCTTACTTCCTTCTTCCCTCCCTCCCTCCCTGCCTCTTTTCTTTCTTTCTTTCTACTTCTACTAATTCTTTCTTTCTACTTTTTCTCCCTTTTATTCTGAGCCATGTGGATGAAAGGCTCTTGGTGCTGCAG
>NW_020174955.1:192-1356 GCF_003031525.2 Neophocaena asiaeorientalis asiaeorientalis
TTTCTTTCTACTTCTACTAATTCTTTCTTTCTACTTTTTCTCCCTTTTATTCTGAGCCATGTGGATGAAAGGCTCTTGGTGCTGCAGCCAGGAGTCAGTGCTGTGCCTCTGAGGTGGGAGAGCCAACTTCAGGACACTGGTCCACAAGAGACCTCCCAGCTCCACGTAATATCAAATGGCAAAAATCTCCCAGAGATCTTCATCTCAACACCAGCACCCAGCTTCACTCAACGACCAGCAAGCTACAGTGCTGGACACCCTATGCCAAGCAACTAGCAAGAGAGGAACAAAACCCCACCCATTAGCAGAGAGTCTGCCGAAAATCATAATAAGTCCACAGATACCCCAAACACACCACCAGATGTGGACCTGCCGACCAGAAAGACAAGATCCAGCCTCATCCACCAGAACACAGGCACTAGTCCCCTCCACCAGGAAGCTGACACAACCCACTGAACCAACATTAGCCACTGGGGACAGACACCAAAAACAACAGGAACTATGAACTCACAGCCTGCAAAAAGGAGACCCCAAACATAGTAAGATAATCAAAATGAGAAGAGAGAGAAACACACAGCAGATGATGAAGCAAGATAAAAACCCACCAGACCTAACAAATGAAGAGGAAATAGGCAGCCTACCTGAAAAAGAATTCAGAATAATGATAGTAAAGATGATCCAAAATCTTGGAAATAGAATAGACACAATGCAAGAAACATTTAACAAGTACCTAGAAGAATTAAAGATGAAAGAAACAACGATGAACAACACAATAAATGAAATTAAAAACACTCTAGAAGGGATTAATAGCAGAATAACTGAGGCAGAAGAACGGATAAGTGACCTGGAAGATAAAGTAGTGGAAATAACTACTGCAGAGCGAATAAAGAAAAAGAGAAGAAATACGCCAAGACACATATTAATCAAACTGTAAAAAATTAAATAAAAAGAAAATATATTAAAAGCAGCAAGGGAAAAACAACAAATAACACACGAGGGAATTCCCAGAAGGTTAACAGCTGATCTTTCAGCAGAAACTCTGTAAGCCAGAAGGGACTGGCAGGACATATTTAAAGTGATGAAGGAGAAAAACCTGCAACCAAGATTACTCCACCCAGAAAGTATCTCATTCAGATTTAACGGAGAAATTAAAACCTTTACAGA
>NW_020174956.1:0-1816 GCF_003031525.2 Neophocaena asiaeorientalis asiaeorientalis
AAACATGATACCAACAGATGGAGAGATATACCATGTTCTTGAATTTGAGGAATCGATATTGTGAAAATGAGTGTACTACCAAAAGCAATCTACAGATTCAATGCAATCCCTATCAAATTACCAATTGCAATTTTTACAGAACTAGAACAAAAAATCTTAAAATTTGTATGGAGACACAAAAGACCCCGAATAGCCAAAGCAGTCTTGAGGGGAAAAAACGGAGCTGGAGGAAATCAGACTCCTGGAGGAAATCAGCTACAGTAATCAAGACAATATGGTACTGGCACAAAAACAGAAACTTAGGGCTTCCCTGGTGGTGCAGTGGTTGAGAGTCTGCCTGTCGATGCAGGGGACACAGGGTCATGCCCCAGTTGGCGAAGATTCCACATGCTGCGGAGCAGCTGGGCCCGTGAGCCATGGCCGCTGAGCCTGCGCGTCCGGAGCCTGTGCTCCACAACGGGAGAGGCCACAGCAGTGAGAGGCCCGCGTACCGCAAAAAAAACCAGAAACATAGATCAGTGGAACAAGATAGAAAGCCCAGAGGTAAACCCACGCACCTATGGTCAACTAATCTATGGTAAAGGAGGCAAGGATATACAATGGAGAAAAGACAGTCTCTTCAATAAGTGGTGCTGGGGAAACTGGACAGTTACATGTAAAGGAATGAAATTAGAACACTCCCTAACACCATACAAAAAAATAAACTCAAACTGGATTAGAGATCTAAATGTAAGACCGGACACTATAAAACTCTTAGAGGAACACAAAGGAAGAACACTCTTTGACATAAATCACAGCAAGATCGTTTTTGATCCACCTCCTGGAGTAATGGAAATAAAAACAAAATAAACAAATGGGACCTAATGAAACTTAAGAGCTATTGTACAGCAAAGGAAACCATAAACATGACGAAAAGACAACCCTCAGAATGGGAGAAAATATTTGCAAGCGAATCAACGGACATAGGATTAGTCTCCAAAATATATAAACAGCTCACGCAGCTCAATATTAAACAACCCAATCCAAAGATGGGCAGAAGACCTAAATTGAGATTTCTCCAAAGAAGACATACAGATGGCCAAAAAGCACATGAAAAGCTGCTCAAGATCACTAATTGTTAGAGAAATGCAAATCAAAACTACAATGAGGTATCACCTCACACCAGTTACAATGGGCATCATCAGAAAATCTACAAACAACAAATGCTGAAGCGGGTGAGGAGAAAAGTGCAGCTCACTTGCACTGTTGGTGGGAATGTAAACTGATACAGCCACTATAGTGAACAGTATGGAGGTTCCTTAAAAAACTAAAAATAGAATTACCATACGATCCAGCAATCCCACTACTGGGCATATACCCAGAGAAAATCACAATTCAAAAAGACACATGCACCCCAATGTTCATTGCAGCACTATTTACAATAGCCAGATCATGGAAGCAATGTAAATGCCCATCGACAGACAAATGGATAAGGAAGATGTGGTACATATATACAATGGAATATTACTCAGCCATAAAAAGGAACGAAATTGGGTCATTTGTTGAGACATGGATGGATCTAGAGACTGTCATACAGAGTGAAGTAAGTTAGAAAGAGAAAAAAGTATCAGATATTATCGCATATATGTAGAACCTAGAAAAATGGTACAGAGTATCAGATATTATCGCATATATGTAGAACCTAGAAAAATGGTACAGATGAACCGGTTTGCAGGGCAGAAATTGAGACACAGATGTAGAGAACAAACGTATGGATACCAAGAGGGGAAAGCGGTGGGGGAGGGTGTGTGTGTGATGAATTGGGCAATTGGGATCG
>NW_020174957.1:0-213 GCF_003031525.2 Neophocaena asiaeorientalis asiaeorientalis
CAGAGACGGGCGCGAGCCGCGGCTAAAAGCATGGACCCCAGGGACAGACGGGAGACGCTAAGGCTGCTGCCGCTGCCACCAAGGGGCCTGTGTGTGAGCACAGGTCACTATCCACACCCCTCTTCAGTGGAGCCTGTGCAGCCCGCCACTGCCAGGTTCCTGGGATCCAGGGACAACTTCCCCGGGAGAACGCACGCCGGGCCTCAGGCTGGT
>NW_020174957.1:582-732 GCF_003031525.2 Neophocaena asiaeorientalis asiaeorientalis
TTTGTGAATGTGTATGTGTATGCTTCTGTGTGAGATCTTGTCTGTATAGTTTTGCTTCCACCATTTGTCCTAGGGTTCTATCCGTCCATGGTTTTTTAAAAAATGTTTTTCTTAATAATTAATTTTAATAACTTTATTATACTGTACCTT
>NW_020174958.1:0-217 GCF_003031525.2 Neophocaena asiaeorientalis asiaeorientalis
ATGGATACAAAAACAAGAACCATATATATGCTGTCTACAAGTAACCCACTTAAGACCTAGAGACACATACAGACTGAAAGTAAGGTGATGTAAAAAGATAGTTCATGTAAATGGAAAACAAAAGACAGCTGGAGTAGCAATTCTCATATCAGACAAAATAGACTTTAAAATAAAGACTATTACAAGAGACAGAGAAGGACACTACATAATGATCAAG
>NW_020174958.1:635-988 GCF_003031525.2 Neophocaena asiaeorientalis asiaeorientalis
ATTTAAGAAAACTGAAATTATATCAAGTATCTTTTCTGACAACAATGCTATGAGACTAGATATCAGTTACAGGAAGAGATCTGTAAAAAATACAAACACATGCAGGCTGAACAATACACTAGTTAATAACACAGTGATCACTGAAGAATTCAAAGAGGAAATCAAAAAATACCTGAAACAAATGACAATGGAGACATGATGACCTAAAACCTATGGGATGCAGCAAAAGCAGTTCTCAAAGGGAAGTTTATAGCAATACAATCCTACCTTCAGAAACGGGAAACATCTCGAATAAACAACCTAACCTTGCACCTAAAGCAATTACAGAAAGAAGAAGAACAACAACAAAAAAA
>NW_020174958.1:1284-1479 GCF_003031525.2 Neophocaena asiaeorientalis asiaeorientalis
AAATTCTTAGAAATGCACAACCTGCCAAGACTGAAGCAGGAAGAAATAGAAAATAGGAACAGACCAATCACAAGCACTGAAATTGAAACTGTGATTAAAAACCTTCCAACAAACTAAAGCTGAAGACCAGATGGCTTCACACGCGAATTCTAGTAAACATTTAGAGAAGAGGTAACATCTATCCTTCTCAAACTC
>NW_020174959.1:0-2422 GCF_003031525.2 Neophocaena asiaeorientalis asiaeorientalis
CTATGCTGCTGCAAGTGGCAATATTTCATCTTTTTCTGGCTGAGTAATATTCCATGGTATGTATGTACCACTTCTTCTTAAACCAGTCATCTGTTGAGGGGCACTTGGTTTGTTTCCATGTCTTGGCTATTATAAATAAGGCTGCTATGAACACTGGTGTGCATGTCTCTTTCCGAATTAGAGCTTTCGTCTTTTCCTGATATACGCCTAGGAATGGGATTGTTGGATCATATCGTAGCTCTATTTTTAGTTTTTTTAAGCAACCTCCATACAGTTTTCCATAGTGGCTGAACCAATTTGCATTCCCACCGAAAGTGTAAGGGGGTTCCCCTTCATCCACACCCTCTCCAGCATTTATTATTTGTAGACATTTTGATGATGGCCATTGTGACAGGTGTGAGGTGATACCCCTGTGTGGTTTTGATTTGCATTTCTCTAATAATTAGCGATGTGGAGCATCTTTTCATGTGCCTGTTGGCCATTTGTATATCTTCTTTTGAGAAATGCCTACTTAGATCAAGGAGACTAATTTAGGAACCAGTGTACTGGTAAAACTAAACTGTATTTTTAACATTGCTTCTCTTTAATGGGTAAAGGAAATTTTGTTTCAAGTATAAAAGTGAAGTGAAAACATAGGGAGTGTAGTGCAAGAAATATTTTCGGAAATTTATTTTTGTTTCTTTTCCTTCAAAACCCCCAATTTTGTTATCCTAGGCTATTTGGAGCGTGTATCTGCCGGGAAGAGATTGTGATATCCCTGAAATGTAACAAGGAAAATTTCAGGTTCTAAAATTTAAAATAGCAATATGAGCCAGGCTACTGTCTTCATAGAGGCTTCTCAGAGTTCCCATATTTCTCTGCACTGCCATATCCACAACTGACCTAAATTAAAGGACCAGAAGCCCTCAAGATCTCAGTTACTTATCACATGAAAGGTTACTCCTGGCTCATATGAGATCTACTATGGTCCAGTTGCTCTCCAGGGCTGCTGCCTTCCCAGTAATTCCAGTCTGCTTCCATCATGTGCTTCCACCATCTCAATACAGGGCTTAATCATCTTTTCAGCCAAGCATGTCACTGCCATCCTCCACTGAGGATCCGGAGTTCAGTCTTTCAGCTTCAGTTTTCCACAGAATATACTACCACAGAGTTGCCTAGCTGCATGGTGATAGGGAGGACACATGGGCTTTTGCTACGGCTCAATCAGAACTTCAAAGAAGCCTTACTTTTTCCTTGCTCCTGCCTGTAGTTTTACATGGTGCTTCAAATTCCAGAATCTTACTGAAATTCTGTAGGGGACAGCTGGAGGGAAGAGAGATGTGGTTTGATTCTCTGAAATGTTTCCTTCTGCATCCAAACTATCATTTTCAATTTCTAAAATTTATTCTGAGTTTGGCCACTTCTGTGCATTCTCAACACTATGGCCTAAGTCAGTAACCATCGATTCTCACCTGTATTACTTAGATGTTCTAACTACTTCTCCTGCCCCCAAGGGGTCCACAGAACAATTAAGGTGATTAGTTAAATATGCAAATTATATCATGTCAAGTGCTGTTTTAAACCTTCAATGCCTTCTCATTTCAAGTTGAAAAAACGCAAATATTTAACATGAGCTACAAGATCCTGCCTCTCCCTTCTCTAGCCCCAGATACAAATGAGCTTCCTCTCTATACACACAAAAGCACCAAGCTCTATGTTAGGGCTGTTACACTTGTTGTTTTATCCAAGTGGACATCAGCTCTGGACCTTCCTTCTTGTCATTTGGGACTCAGAAAGGTCTCCTGCTTTATGAAATATTCCCTGACCACCGGAACCACACTGCCCATTCTGCACTATCACCCCATCATCCCCTTTAATCTTTTCACAGAACATATGCCCACTTGAAATTGTCTTGTTCATTTATTTGTGGATTTTTATATTGGGATGTATCAATGACTTAACCATGTGAAATATACATAGAGCATTGAGAAGGCAGTGGCGACTTGGAGAGAAGATTTTCACATGCTGGCACTTTTAGCCCTGTGTTTGCTCATCTCTCCTAGCAACCTGGATCAGCCAAGTGCCAGGTGATTTCCACCAAGTCTCCCTTCAGATAGGGCTGCAAACCAAATCCCCCAACACAGCCAGCCAGCTGGAACCCAACAATCAACCCCAAATTCACTCACCAAGATCACACAGGCAACAAGCTCAGAAAAATAAGTTTTGCTTGAAATGCTTTGATATAATTATTAAGTGCAGGACTCTCATGCAAGACTAGTGACCTGCAAATAGCCAAAGCTCTGAAATGTCAATGCGACCAGTCTCAAAGGATCCCCACGCAAGAGCAGTGGGGTAGAAAGGCATCCCCTGGGATTAAGGGACAGGGCCACAACCACACCCAGAAGCCTTGTCGGGATGCTGGAGCCCAGGGCTGAGCGGGTCA
>NW_020174960.1:0-1201 GCF_003031525.2 Neophocaena asiaeorientalis asiaeorientalis
CTCAAATACCAAAAACAAGTTTGACAAAAAAAAGTTTGCACAATCATGTCTGAAAAACTGGACTTTGCCATAATTTTAAAATTATGTATCAAAGAATAAAAGAAATTGACAAAACCTACAGAATTAGAGAAAATAGTTGCAAATCATATACCTCTTATACCCAGGTCTAGTTTCCAAAATATAGAGATAACTGTCATAACACAGCAACAAAAAGACAAACCACCGAAGTTTTAATGGGCATCCCAATAAGATCACAAATGGTCAACAATCACATGAAAAATCTCAACATCATTAGTTATTAAGAGAATGTAAATAAAACCCACGGTAGTATGCCACCTCACATGTAATAGAATGACTATAATCATAAAACAACTCACAAAAGCAGAAAAAATCATAAAACAAAATGGAAAATAACTTTTTTTTAGATATGTAGATTTTGGACTTCTCCTGCACTGCTGGTGAGAATGAAAATGTTTCAGAACCTATAGAAAAGAATTCAGTGTTTTCAAAACATGTAAAAATCATACACATAAAATTTTCAATTGACCCAGTAATTCCATATCTAGCTATTTACCCAAAATAAATTAAATTATGTATTCAAACACCAATATATGTCTTTGCAAATCATCAATTAAGTCTTGTTCATGATTCTCTCACATTATTTTAGAAATTCAAGGTGGTATTCATAAGATATAAAACTGAAAATGGGGTGTTTATGAAGTTACTTTTTCTAAGTAAAAAACCATGAAAAACCAACAATAAAGCATCAAACTTACATAATGAGGCAGTACGGTTAAGACATACAAGAAGATTATTTTAGAGGGCAAATCTGGAGAATTAGTGTGAAAATAGTGTGAAATAAATAAGCATTAATTTACTTACTGTTGCTCTGCATGCTATATTGCTGCAGTGGTATTGTGTTCTATTTCTACTTCTTCCATGTTTCTTGTCTGTTGTGGGTTTTGGTTTCAGGCCAAGTTTTTTTTTCATTTATTTTTTTTACACAGCAGGTTCTTATTAGTTATTTTATACATATTAGTGTATATATGTCATCAGGCCAACTTTCTTCATGTTGGCTATAAGATGGCTATCATCTTATCAAACTAGCAACATTCTCATAACTGATTATTCTGAATAAAGAGAAAATGAACGTATAACAAAATGACTGCAGATGGTGATCATCAATTACGAAGATTAATAC
>NW_020174961.1:0-210 GCF_003031525.2 Neophocaena asiaeorientalis asiaeorientalis
CAATATATGCAAATCAATCAATGTGATACACCACATTAACCGACTGAAAAATGAAAAACATATGATCATCTTAAAAGATGCAGAAAAAGCTTTTAACAAAATTCAACACCCATTTATGATAAAAACTCTCCAGAAAGTGGGTATAGAGAGAACCTACCTCAACATAATAAAGGCCACATATGACAAACCCCCAGCAAACATCATTCTCAA
>NW_020174961.1:252-523 GCF_003031525.2 Neophocaena asiaeorientalis asiaeorientalis
GAACAAGACAAGGATGTCCACTCTCACCACTATTATTCAACATAGTTTTGGAAGTCCTAGTCACGGCAATCAGAGAAGAAAAAGAAACAAAAGGAATCCAAATCGGAAAAGAAGAAGTAAAACTGTCACTGTCTGCAGATGACATACTATACATAGAAAATCCTGAAGATGCCACCAGAAAACTACTGGAGCTAATCAATGAATTTGGTAAAGCTTCAAGAGACAAAATTAATGCAGAAATCTCTTGCATTCCTATATACTAATGATGAAA
>NW_020174962.1:0-802 GCF_003031525.2 Neophocaena asiaeorientalis asiaeorientalis
TTGTCGTACACTAACCTCTCCCCTAAACAGTCCCCGTCCCCTAAAACTACCCCTAAAGCTAACTCTAACACTAACCCTTACCCGAAGCCTTACCCTTACCCGTCCCCTAATCTTAACCGGTACACTAACACTAACCCGTACCCTAACACGTACGCTCACCCTAAACCGTTGTCGTACCCTACCCTCTCCCCTAAACAGTCCCCGTCCCCTAACCCTAACCTAAATGCAACCCTTACCCGAAGCCTTACCCTAACCCGTCCCCTAATCCTACACGTACGCTATCACTAACCCATACCCTAACACGTACGTTCACCCTAAACAATTGTCGTACCCTAACCTGTCCCCTAAACCGTCCCAGTCCCCGTCCCCGTCACCGTCCCCGTCCCCTAACCCTAACCTAAATGTAACCCTTACCCGAAGCCTTACCCTAACCCGTCCCCTAATCCTAACCTGTACGCTAACACTAAACCTTGCCCTAACACGTACGCTCACCCTAAACAGTTGTCGTACCCTAACGTGCCCCCTAAACGGTCCCCGTCCCTAACACTAACCCTAACCCTAAACCTAACCCTTACCCTAACACGTACGCTCACCCTAAACTGTTGTCGTACACTAACCTGTCCCCTAAACCGTCCCCATCCCCTAACCCTAACCCTAACCCTAAACCTAAACCTAACCCTAACCCTTACACGAAGCCTTACCCTAACACGTCCCCTGATCCTAACCCGTACGCTAACACTAACCGGTACCCTAACACATACGCTCACCCTAAACCGTTGTCGTACCCTAACCTGTCCCCTAA
>NW_020174962.1:853-1210 GCF_003031525.2 Neophocaena asiaeorientalis asiaeorientalis
ACCCTAACCCTAACCCTAACCCTAACCCTAACCCTTACCCGAAGCCTTACACTAACTCGTCCCCTAATCCTAACGTTTACGCTAAAACTAACCCATTCCCTAACACGTATTCACACCCTAAACCGTAGTCGTACCCTAACCTGTCCCCTAAACTGTCCCCGTCCCCTAAACCTATCCCTAACCCTAACCTTAACCCTAACCATTACCCGAAGCCGTACACTAACCCGTCCCCTAATCCTAACCCGTACGCTAACACTAACTCGTACCCCAACACGTACGCTCACCCTAAACTGTTGTCGTACCCTAACCTGTCCCCTAAACCGTCCCCATCTCCTAACCCTAACCCTAACCCTAATC
>NW_020174962.1:1268-1407 GCF_003031525.2 Neophocaena asiaeorientalis asiaeorientalis
TAACCCTCACCCGAAGCCTTACCCTTACCCGTCCCCTACTCCTAACCTGTACGCTAACACTAACCAGTACCCTAATACGTACGCTCACCCAAAACCACTGTCGTACCCTAACCTTTCCACTAAACCGTCCCCGTCCCCT
>NW_020174963.1:0-1126 GCF_003031525.2 Neophocaena asiaeorientalis asiaeorientalis
TCTCATGGAGATAAGTCACAGTTCCTGGTAGTCTATTAGATATCGCTAGAGTTGGGTGTTTCTCACCTGAATGAAGTCTGGGTGGATCTTGTCATGGGTCTGAGCCCTCTGTGGTTTGTTCTGTTCAATATCTTGTATATTGATACCTGAACTGACTCTGAGTGTCCTTAGGTATGTCAGAAGTTCCTGAGTTGGAACTGGAGTTCCCAGGGGTAACTGGCTCTCCCTGAGTTGTGTCTTAGATTCACTGAGGTGGATCTGGGGTCCTCTGAGGGGAATATTTGCACCTCTGTGTTATTTGTGTATGGCTTACCTGTTATTTCCTCACTTGAATGGTGTCTGGTTTCTCCTATGGGGGTGGTGGTCAGTGCCTCCAGAAGTGAATCTGGATCCGCTAATGTGTTTCTGTGTTTTTTTGAGTTTGTTGTAGATCCCCCTGTGTTGGATCTGGAATATCCTTAGCTGAGTATTGGGCCGCTGTGCTGATTCTAGACTCTCTGAGGTAGGTCTAAGACCCCTTACTCCTAGTGTGGATTTTTCAGGGTATTGGTGGTGGTTGCCCGAAGCGAGTCTTAGTCCTCTCAATTTGTGATTTTCTGTGGGAGGACTTGGCGCTTTCTTTGGGTCCTGAACTCAGTGAGTTTCTCTGGAGTCACCTGCTGTTTCTCAGGGCCTCCAGAAATGAGTATGGGACATGTGAGACATGCCTGGGGTTCCCTTACCTGCATCTGGTGACCCTTTGGGTGGTCTGAGTTCCTTTCTTTTGAAGGTTGACTTGGTGGGGTGTCATTTGGGAATGCGTGAGTTAGGTTGAGTCCCCTGTACTTAGTATGTATCACTTTGGGTGCATCTGGGATCCCATGTGGTGGGGTCCTTAGCTCCTTCATTTAGGTCTGAGACTCCCTGACTTGGTTTTGAGGCTACCTGGCATATTGTCTGTTGCACCCTGAACAAAGTCTGCATCTCTTGAGGAGTACTGAGTCCCTGCAGTGGGTGGGCTTTATCTGGAGATGCCTGAACAGAGTTGAGTGCCCTAAGTGGTGTGAGATTTACTGTAGTAGGTCTTGCATCTCCTGAGCTTAGTATTCTATGGTATTGTCCCTTGTTCCTTGAACTGAGTCTGCTT
>NW_020174964.1:0-171 GCF_003031525.2 Neophocaena asiaeorientalis asiaeorientalis
CAGGAAGAGGAATTAACCAAAGGCTCAGAGTGCCCTGCCAGTAACAGATTAGGGCCTGAAACAATCCTGCACTTTTGTGCCCAGCTCACAAGAGAGCGAGTTGAAGAAAGGAGCTCGGGGCAATGTAATTCACAAACCTGCAGAGTTATAAATGACAGCTATCCTACAAAA
>NW_020174964.1:232-446 GCF_003031525.2 Neophocaena asiaeorientalis asiaeorientalis
TGCAGGGGTTAGACTGGAATTGCCCTGAAAGCATAGGAAAAGAGGCACAACGTCGACAGTGATGCACTTGGACAAAAAGGTCATATGCGTTTTTTCCTCAATATATTCAGGAAAAAACGCATACGCCCTTTTTGGCAAACATAGCAAGCCTGTAAAGAAGTCTGCACTACAAGGAAATCTCACTGCACCCCGGGCAAAAGGGCCATCTGAAAAA
>NW_020174965.1:0-127 GCF_003031525.2 Neophocaena asiaeorientalis asiaeorientalis
GGTGAGCGTACGTTTTAGGGTATGGGTTAGTGTTAGCGTATTGGTTAGGATGAGTGGACTGGTTAGGGTAAGGCGTCGGGTAAGTGTTAGCGTTAGGGTTAGGCTTACGGTTAGGGGACGGGGACGG
>NW_020174966.1:0-393 GCF_003031525.2 Neophocaena asiaeorientalis asiaeorientalis
CTTTCTTTCTTTCTTTTTCTTTTCCTTCCTTTTATTCTGAGCTCTGTGGATGAAGAGCTCTTGGTGCTCCAGCCGAGAGTCAGTGCTGTGCCTCTGAGGTGGGAGAGCCAACTTCAGGACACTGGTCCACAAGAGAGCTCCGAGCTCCACATAATATCAAACGGTGAAAATCTCCCAGAGATCTCCATCTCAACACCAACACCCAGCTTCACTCAACGACCGGCAAGCTACAGTGCTGGACACCCTATGCCAAACAACTAGCAAGACAGGAAAACCAGACCTAACAAATGAAGAGAAAATAGGCAGTCTACTTGAAAAACAATTCAGAATAGTGATAGTAAAAATGATCCAGAATCTTGCAAATAGAATAGAGAAAATGCAAGAAACATTTAA
>NW_020174967.1:0-2015 GCF_003031525.2 Neophocaena asiaeorientalis asiaeorientalis
CTTGGACAAGCTCATACTTAGCCCATACACTCATTGGAAAATTTCTCCAACCTATTCTGACAATTCATTTGAAAGTTGTCCATGATCTGATCTCATGAACTTAGCCCAGCCTCAGCATGTGTGTACATACTATCATGTTACTCCTGAGCACAACAGGACTGCATCAGTACCCCAACCTGTGGTCAGCTAGCAGAGCACCTTCACACCAGGGTCTCAGACAGCATAGCTACCTAATGGGCTGGGAGTCCAGTCCTTCCCAGTGAACACTATCTTACCCAAATAATCTCAGGTCCCTTCTCCTCAGGATTCTCACTCTATAAGAACCATGTCATGGCCACAGATATTCCTGACAGCCAATATCACACCTTGGCCTCATAACCTCATGGATATCCCTGTCACCACCTTCCATGTAAACCAAAGCCCTTCCTTAAAATATACACTATATTTTTTTTATGTCTACCAGTTTTACTCAGGATTTGATCTAGGTACAAAATGACAGTCTCATAGGTCAAGAAAGAAAAAAAATCTTATTAACTTCACTTTAAAATATGAAAAGGAATATATGTTCTGTTGTTCATCAAAAAAATAACCCCACCCATCATCGGCAACACAAGTGTAGTCCTATGTTGTGTTTATATGCTACAGATGAATTTAAGTATGGAAACAAAACTCAATTGGACTATTAAATCACCATTACTTGATAATAATAAAGTTTTGTTTGCTAAGATCCAGAAACTTATTTTTTTGTATCTCTTACAGAATATAGAAGATTTGACACACTAGAATTAATAAACTCAACTCGCCTTATTTAGTGAAATAAAAAGCATACTTTCAATTGCATTCCTTGTTTCTTCAGAGTAGTTTTCAGGTCCCTTTTGTGACAGCTATCATACTTATAGTTAAGCTGTTAGGGACAAAATAATAAATTCATAGTTGAGGACAACAGATTTCAACTGAAATGGAAATTTCACTGTTCTGCCCAATAGAATGCATTTATTTTGAGCATATGTAATTGCCTCTTGTATTGTTAAACATACAATGGCAATATTTTTCTTCTGAAAAAAATAGCCAAAGACAATGAGCAAAACATTTTCTGCAAAATAAAGGCAATATGCAAAAAAAAAAAAAAAATTTTGCTAACTTACTGTGCATCTAGAAATATTTATTTTGGAAAATATTGAGCAAACTTCTTTTGCCCAGAATGAAAAACTTTAAAGTTTAAGGTGGATTACACAAAAGAACACATGCTTTCCTTTTCAAAGGAGAGTGTTTTTTTTTTTTTGGCGGTACGCAGGCCTCCCACTGTTGCAGCTTCTCCCGTTGTGGAGCACAGGCTCTGGACACGCAGGTTCAGAGGCCATGGCTCACGGGCCTAGCCACTCCACGGCATGTGGGATCTTCCTGGACCATGGCACGAACCCGTGTCCCCTGCATCGGCAGGCGGACTCTCAACCACGGTGCCACCAGGGAAGCCCTAAAGGAAAGTGATCTTAAGAGCTTATAATTACTTAGTAAAGGTTTTCTGAAGATCAAATGCTTTTTAAATGCCCCTTTTTTGGTAATCTCTAAATTAATTGGAAGCATGTAAAATTGTTCTAAATTAATGATAAAAAAATCAACTTCATATTTTTTAACTGGCTCTTTAAGTTTTATATTAACAAATTGTAGTTCATGATATACCTTAAAATATTCTGATAAAGTATCCAGATTAAGTTCATCCAAAGAAGAGATAATGCATTTCTACACTTGTTTGTGATAACTGGAGCAAAGACTGTATTAAACTAAATAATGATACTTTGACAGTGTAAAGATGCAAATGTACATGAAAGTAATATTTTTCCAATGTTGAGAAGATGTATTTTATACTAGACCTGACTTAAGTCTTTTGCACAGGATATTTCTTTGTCTGGAAATGGCTTTCCCCACATAATCGCCTGGCTTACTCCTTCAATTTCATTCCTCACAGAGGCCACGCCTGACCACTCCACATCAACTGCCCCAATGTACTATGAAAA
>NW_020174968.1:0-586 GCF_003031525.2 Neophocaena asiaeorientalis asiaeorientalis
AAAGTTGTTTCTCTCATCACCCCTTTCTAGTTTTGACCCTCTTGCATTATGATCCCGCTAGGACAGCAGGTGACATGATGCGGCTGCAGGAAGGGCATGGGGAAAAAGCCCAGTGAGGGCAGCCTGGAGTGGAGTAAGGTAGATCCTGGGCGAAATCCCAGCTTCACCACTAGCTGTGTGACCTTGGTCAAGGGACCTCACCTCTCTGAACTTCCATTAAAAAAAAATTTCCATTATCAAAAATTTTAAGCAGAAAAATAGAAAGAGAATACAATGAACACTTATACATCCGCCCAGATTCAACAAGTCTAAACTCTGCCATATTTGCTTCAACTAAGCCACTTTAAAGTAAATTACAAACGCTAAGGACCATCGTCCCTAAATACTTTAGCATTTCTGTCCAACAAAAGAGAACATTTTCCCCCATAACCACAAAACTATTACACCTCAATAAAACAGTTCCCTGGGACTTCCCCGGCGGTCCGGTGGTAAAGAATCCACCTTCCAATGCAGGGGACTCGGGTTCGATCCCTGGTCAGTGAACAAAGATCCCACATGCTGCAGGACAACTAAGCCCACGTGCCAC